>NC_142770.1:52338056-52345556 GCF_988280905.1 Pimephales promelas | reverse complement strand
GGGCTCTGGTTCTCCGAGTCGGGCAGAGGGGTGTACGGCGGTGGGGGTCCCTGCCCAGGGCTCTGGTTCTCCGAGTCGGGCAGGAGGGTGTACGGCGGTGGGGGTCCCTGCCCAGGGCTCTGGTTCTCCGAGTCGGGCAGGAGGGGGTACGGCGGTGGGGGTCCCTGCCCAGGGCTCTGGTTCTCCGAGTCGGGCAGGAGGGGGTACGGCGATGGGGGTCCCTGCCCAGGGCTCTGGTTCTCCGAGTCGGGCAGGAGGTGGTCCAGGCGGGTGCCCCCTGGTCCCCCCGACGTGTTAGGGGGCAAGCGGTGGGTCTCCCCCAAGCCCAAAGCCCCGGTTCCCAGAGTCGGGTAAACTGCGGGAGTAACTTTGACTCTCTTAAGGTAGGCAGGAACCGGTGTGAGTGGTGTGGAAAGCCGAGTTGGGGCTCCATGTTCTGGGCACAGGTGGATCTCCTAGTGGTCCACCCCAGGCCCAGAGTGTGGAGCCCCAACTCGGCTTATTTTTTTTTTAAAATTATTATTATTATTATTATTTTTTTTTTTTATCTTATTTTATTTTATTTTTTCAATTTTTCGGGATGCACCGGGTAGAAGTTCAAACTTCAACCGCCGTGGGGGTCCCCTGGCCAGAGCTCTGGTTCTCCGAGTCGGGCAGGAGGTGGTCCAGGCGGGTGCCCCCTGGTCCCCCCGACGTGTTAGGGGGCGAGCGGTGGGTCTCCCCCAAGCCCAAAGCCCCGGTTCCCAGAGTCGGGTAAACTGCGGGAGTAACTTTGACTCTCTTAAGGTAGGCAGGAACCGGTGTGAGTGGTGTGGAAAGCCGAGTTGGGGCTCCACGCTCTGGGCACAGGGGGATCTCCTAGTGGTCCACCCCAGGCCCAGAGTGTGGAGCCCCAACTCGGCTTATTTTTTTTAAAATTATTATTATTATTATTATTATTATCTTATTTTATTTTATTTTTTCAATTTTTCGGGATGCACCGGGTAGAAGTTCAAACTTCAACCGCCGTGGGGGTCCCTGGCCAGCGTTCTGGTTCTCCGAAGTGGGGCTGAGGGGGTCCAGGCGGGTGCCCCCTGGTCCCCCCCGACGTGTTAGGGGGCGAGCGGTGGGTCTCCCCCAAGCCCAAAGCCCCGGTTCCCAGAGTCGGGTAAACTGCGCGACTAACAATGACTCTCTTAAGGTAGTCAGAAACCGGTGTGAGTGGTGTGGAAAGCCGATTCGGGGCTCCACGCTCTGGGCACAGGGGGATCTCCTAGTGGTGCCCCCCAGGCCCAGAGTGTGGAGCCCCAACTCGGCTTATTTTTATTTTTATTATTATTTTTTTTTTTATTTAATTATTATTTTGGGATTATTAGACTGGGTAGAAGTTGCAACTTCAAACGGGCATATCTCCGGAACCAAGCCGAGTTGGGGCCCCATACACCCGGCGTGGGGGGCCCTCCTAGAGGCCCCCAATACCCCCGAGTGTGGAGCCCCAACTCGGCTTACTTTTCGAGTTACAGCCGGTCAAAGTTGAAACTTTAAAGGGCCATATCTCCGGAACCAAGCCGAGTTGGGGCCCCATACACCCGGCGTGGGGGGCCCTCCTAGAGGCCCCCAATACCCCCGAGTGTGGAGCCCCAACTCGGCTTACTTTTCGAGTTACAGCCGGTCAAAGTTGAAACTTTAAAGGGCCATATCTCCGGAACCAAGCCGAGTTGGGGCCCCATACACCCGGCGTGGGGGGCCCTCCTAGAGGCCCCCAATACCCCCGAGTGTGGAGCCCCAACTCGGCTTACTTTTCGAGTTACAGCCGGTCAAAGTTGAAACTTTAAAGGGCCATATCTCCGGAACCAAGCCGAGTTGGGGCCCCATACACCCGGCGTGGGGGGCCCTCCTAGAGGCCCCCAATACCCCCGAGTGTGGAGCCCCAACTCGGCTCACTTTTCGAGTTACAGCCGGTCAAAGTTGAAACTTTAAAGGGCCATATCTCCGGAACCAAGCCGAGTTGGGGCCCCATACACCCGGCGTGGGGGGCCCTCCTAGAGGCCCCCAATACCCCCGAGTGTGGAGCCCCAACTCGGCTCACTTTTCGAGTTACAGCCGGTCAAAGTTGAAACTTTAAAGGGCCATATCTCCGGAACCAAGCCGAGTTGGGGCCCCATACACCCGGCGTGTGGGGCCCTCCCAGAGGCCCCCAATAGCCCCGAGTGTGGAGCCCCAACTCGGCTTACTTTTCGAGTTACACCCGGTCAAAGCTGGACAGGAAGTGGCCGTATCTCGGGACCGGAAGGTCCCCGTGGCTCGGGACGGCGGGAGGAGCAAGGTCCCCGAGAGCGGGCCCCGCACCCGCCGCCGCGAGCCGCTGGGACCTCCCGGTCCCGAGATGGGCCCCGTTACGCGCGGGCGACTTTCGGAGAAAACGGCCCGTATCTCGGAGAGGGGAGGTCCCAGCGGCTCGCCCTTTCGGGTGTCGGGGGCTCCCCACGGGCCCTCTCGGAACCCGCCTCCCCCGGGCCCCTGGGACCTTTCCTTCCCGGGCGCCCCCCCGACACGTCGGGCCCCTTTTCTCCGGGACCCGGGGGCCCCGGAGCTCGGGGGCGGGCTCTTTGCGAGGGGCCCGCCGGGACGCCACACTTGACCCGAGTCCGGTGTCTCTGGGCCCCCGGGTCCCCGAGCTACGTGCGTTCGAATTCGGGGCCCTTTTCCGGGCCCGAAAATCCCTCAAAGTCCGAAAACGTGCAGCGGGCGGGGACTTCCGGGGCCCCGGAGGCTCTGACGGCACACCACCCAGGGAGGTGCACCGTCCTCGGGCACGGCCAGGTGGCCCCCCCCCCGGGGTCCTGGAAGTCTCCCCGCCCCCCGGAGACACCCACACCCACCCACCGGACGGGAAGATTCCGTTTTTCGCCGATATCTCGAAGACGGCCGGGCGAAAAAATTTCAAACTCGGGTCTTCCGTAGGCCTCGAGGGGCCCTATCCAAAGAGGCCACCCGCGTCCCCGGGGGCCTCGGGGTCAGGGAGTTAGGCCCGGTCAAAGGCGCGGCGTTTTTTGGCTTATATCTCGCGAACCCCTGGGCCAATCTTCCCCAAACTCGAATCGACCGTAGTGCCGGACGGGGCCTTTCGAAAGAGCCCACCCACGAGGTCCAACTCGCCCGGGTCCCCGAGTTATAGCCGTTCAAAGTCGGGGGTCCCGGCGAACGGCGATCCGGTAGGGGGCGTCCCCGGGGCCCGCCGCCGCCCTGGTTCGAGCGAGGGCCCCCGTGGGACCTCGCCACCCAAATTTGAGCTCTCTGGGCCTTCGCGTCGCGGAGATACGGGCGATTTTCTCCCGGGATCGTGACGTCATCGGCGGGCGCCATTTCAGAGCGCGGCCGAGGGTTTTCGGCCGATATCTCCGCGAATACTCGACCAAAAACGACGAAACGCATATGGACGCGTTCAGCTCGGCGAGACGGTTCGAATGAGCCCGGCCTCGGCCGGGCACGTCGAGTTTTCGGCGAGATATTTGCGTTTTTCCGCTTCCGGGGCGCTTTGGGGGCCCGTATCTCGGGCCCCCGGGGGCCCACGGGGCTGGGGGCGGTCTCATTCGAAAGGTCTCGTCCCGTTCTCCAGCCCATAAAAATTTGGCGTCGATCGGAGCCGCCTTCGGCGAGCTACGGTCGTTTGAAGCCCCGTGCAGTGGGGTTACCGTCCTTCAAACAGCCGCCGCTCGCAGGGGGAGTCCCGGGGAGGCATGGTTGCCTGTATGACTTGGGCTTAGAGCACCCAGCCCCGCGCTCCTGGAGGAACCTCCGGTGCACAGGGTCTGCTGCAACCAGCCACGTGGGTTTTGAGGGGTAGGGGAGCGTGCGCTCTCCTCCCCGGGCGGGCGGCCGGGCCCTGGGGGCTCGCGCCTCCACGGAGGGACCTCGCTCCCGGGGCTTCGTCCCCGGGGCTCGGGGACTCCGTGGCGGCTCGGCCCCCGGGGTTCGACCCCGCTCGCTCGCTCCAAAACCCAAGTCCAAAACGTGGGGTTGCACGGGAGCTCCGGGCGCGACGGGTCTCCACGCACGGCCCCGGGGAGGGAGCTCCGACCCGGGCCGGAGGCAGATTCGCCCCCTGCCCCCCGGCTGTCCGCCCGGAGCCGAGACGGTCCTAAAACGGGCCTTGGGGGTGATGTAGAAGGGTAACGCTCACCCAACCAGGACTCACACAAACCGATCTGCATCCCAGGCAGGGTGCGGGTCTCCTGGGCACGAATAAAGCCCGATGCCCCGTGGGTGATGTTGGCCCTGGCCACTCAAGGCACTCACCCAAGCCAGAGAGGGTGCACTCTGGCTGGGGAAGCAGATTCAATCTCTGCTGTGGTGGAGCTCTGGAAAAACGCGAAACCTCCAGGAAAAGACGGCCCGATTTCTCTGAAAAGTGCATCCCAGGCAGGGTGCGGGTCTCCTGGGCACGAATAAAGCCCGATGCCCCGTGGGTGATTTTGGCCCTGGCCACTCAAGGCACTCACCCAAGCCAGAGAGGGTGCACTCTGGCTGGGGAAGCAGATTCAATCTCTGCTGTGGTGGAGCTCTGGAAAAACGCGAAACCTCCAGGAAAAGACGGCCCGATTTCTCTGAAAAGTGCATCCCAGGCAGGGTGCGGGTCTCATGGGCACGAATAAAGCCCGATGCCCGTGGGTGATGTTGGCCCTGGCCACTCAAGGCACTCACCCAAGCCAGAGAGGGTGCACTCTGGCTGGGGAAGCAGATTCAATCTCTGCTGTGGTGGAGCTCTGGAAAAACGCGAAACCTCCAGGAAAAGACGGCCCGATTTCTCTGAAAAGTGCATCCCAGGCAGGGTGCGGGTCTCCTGGGCACGAATAAAGCCCGATGCCCCGTGGGTGATGTTGGCCCTGGCCACTCAAGGCACTCACCCAAGCCAGAGAGGGTGCACTCTGGCTGGGGAAGCAGATTCAATCTCTGCTGTGGTGGAGCTCTGGAAAAACGCGAAACCTCCAGGAAAAGACGGCCCGGTTTCTCTGAAAAGTGCATCCCAGGCAGGGTGCGGGTCTCATGGGCACGAATAAAGCCCGATGCCCGTGGGTGATGTTGGCCCTGGCCACTCAAGGCACCACTCACCCAAGCCAGAGAGGGTGCACTCTGGCTGGGGAAGCAGATTCAATCTCTGCTGTGGTGGAGCTCTGAAAAACACGAAAACCTCCAGGGAAAAGACGGCCCGGTTTCTCTGAAAAGTGCATCCCAGGCAGGGTGCGGGTCTCCTGGGCAAGAACGAAGCCCAATGCCCACCTTGAAACGGAGCCTGGGCTCGACTCTGAAGCCCAGATCTCGAAAAACGACAAAGTACAAAAAGGTGCGGTGGCTCCAAACCTCCATGCCCTCAGACCTCCCTGGCCAGCCCAGGGAGGGTGGCCCGTCCTGGGCCAGACTCAGATTTCCCCCGCCACCCCTGGAGCTCCGCCTGGAGCGAAGACGGTCCTAAAACGGACCATGGGGCTCTTGTAGAGGATGAGGGAGGGAGAGAGGGGCCTTCAGAGAGCCCCTTGGCCGGCTTGACTCTGGAGTCGAATTTGGAAAAATAGACAAAGTCCATAAACGTGCTGTTGGTTCGGACCTCCAGGGCACTCAAGGCACTCACCCAAGCCAGAGAGGGTGCACTCTGGCTGGGGAAGAGGATTCAATCTCTGCTGTGGTGGAGCTCTGAAAAACACGAGAACCTCCAGGAAAAGGCGGCCCGGTTTCTCTGAAAAGTGCATCCCAGGCAGGGTGCGGGTCTCCTGGGCAAGAACGAAGCCCAATGCCCACCTTGAAACGGAGCCTGGGCTCGACTCTGAAGCCCAGATCTCGAAAAACGACAAAGTACAAAAAATGTGCGGTGGCTCCAAACCTCCATGCCCTCAGACCTCCCTGGCCAGCCCAGGGAGGGTGGCCCGTCCTGGGCCAGATTCAGATTCGCCCGCCACCCCTGGAGCTCCGCCTGGAGCGAAGACGGTCCTAAAACGGGCCTTCGGGGATGTATGAGAGAGGGGAAGCGTGGTGGTGGCAAACACAGAGGACCCCCTACCAGCGATCAGACCGTCGTGAGTCCCACTCAGAGTCACTCTGGGTGGGCATGTAAAAATCCAGATTACGCCGCGCTGGAGCTCTGGAAGTTACGAGACCTCCAGGAAAAGACAGGCTGGTTTTCTGAAAAGTGCACCCCAGGCAGGGTGCATCTTTTCCTGGGCACGAGCCCAGCGCACATGGTGTGGTGGTCCGGCTCTGGTGCCAAAGTTTGGGGGAAAAAATAGACAGAGTCCAATAACGTGGTGTGGTTCCAAAGCTCCATGCCCTCAGACCTCCCTGGCCAGCCCAGGGAGGGTGGCCCGTCCTGGGCCAGATTCAGATTCGCCCGCCACCCCTGGAGCTCCGCCTGGAGCGAAGACGGTCCTAAAACGGGCCTTCGGGGATGTATGAGAGAGGGGGAAGCGTGGTGGTGGCAAACACAGAGGACCCCTACCAGCGATCAGACCGTCGTGAGTCCCACTCAGACTCACTCTGGGTGGGCATATAAAATCCAGACTACGCCCCGTCGGAGCTCTGGAAGTACGAGACCTCCAGGAAAAGACAGGCTGGTTTTCTGAAAAGTGCACCCCAGGCAGGGTGCATCTTTCCTGGGCACGAGCCCGGCGCACGTGGCGGGGTCCGGCTCTGGTGCCAAAAAAATTGAGAAAAATCGACTAAGTCCAATGGCGTGACGTGGGTTCAAAGCCCCATGGTCTCAGACCTCCCTGGCCAGCCCAGGGAGGGTGGCCCGTCCTGGGCCAGAGTCAGATTCGCCCGACACCCCCTGGAGCTCGACCTGGAGGGAAGACGGTCCTAAAACGGGCCTTCGGGGCTGTATGGAAGAGGGCAAGTGTGGTGGTGCAAAACACAGAGCACCCCCTACCATTGATCAGACCGTCGTGAGTCCCACTCAGACTCGCTCTGGGTGGGCATATAAAATCCAGACTACGCCCCCCCGTCGGAGCTCTGGAAGTACGAGACCTCCAGGAAAAGACAGGCCGGTTTTATGTAAAGTGCACCCCAGGCAGGGTGCGTCTTTCCTGGGCACGAGCCCGGCGCGCGTGGCGGGGTCCGGCTCTGGTGCCAAAAAATTTGAGTAAAATCGACTAAGTCCAATGACGTGGTGTGGTTCTAAAGCTCCATGGTCTCAGACCTCCCTGGCCAGCCCAGGGAGGGTGGCCCCGTCCTGGGCCAGAGTCAGATTCGCCCGACACCCCCTGGAGCTCGACCTGGAGGGAAGACGGTCCTAAAACGGGCCTTCGGGGCTGTATGGAAGAGGGCAAGTGTGGTGGTGCAAAACACAGAGCACCCCCTACCATTGATCAGACCGTCGTGAGTCCCACTCAGACTCGCTCTGGGTGGGCATATAAAATCCAGACTGCGCCCCCGTCGGAGCTCTGGAAGTACGAGACCTCCAGGAAAAGACGGGCTGGTTTTATGGAAAAAGTGCACCCCAGGCATATGCTTGTCGAACGGTCGGTCTGG
>NC_142770.1:52320556-52328056 GCF_988280905.1 Pimephales promelas | reverse complement strand
CAGGCGGGTGCCCCCTGGTCCCCCCGACGTGTTAGGGGGCAAGCGGTGGGTCTCCCCCAAGCCCAAAGCCCCGGTTCCCAGAGTCGGGTAAACTGCGGGAGTAACTTTGACTCTCTTAAGGTAGGCAGGAACCGGTGTGAGTGGTGTGGAAAGCCGAGTTGGGGCTCCATGTTCTGGGCACAGGTGGATCTCCTAGTGGTCCACCCCAGGCCCAGAGTGTGGAGCCCCAACTCGGCTTATTTTTTTTTTAAAATTATTATTATTATTATTATTTTTTTTTTTATCTTATTTTATTTTATTTTTTCAATTTTTCGGGATGCACCGGGTAGAAGTTCAAACTTCAACCGCCGTGGGGGTCCCCTGGCCAGAGCTCTGGTTCTCCGAGTCGGGCAGGAGGTGGTCCAGGCGGGTGCCCCCTGGTCCCCCCGACGTGTTAGGGGGCGAGCGGTGGGTCTCCCCCAAGCCCAAAGCCCCGGTTCCCAGAGTCGGGTAAACTGCGGGAGTAACTTTGACTCTCTTAAGGTAGGCAGGAACCGGTGTGAGTGGTGTGGAAAGCCGAGTTGGGGCTCCACGCTCTGGGCACAGGGGGATCTCCTAGTGGTCCACCCCAGGCCCAGAGTGTGGAGCCCCAACTCGGCTTATTTTTTTTAAAATTATTATTATTATTATTATTATTATCTTATTTTATTTTATTTTTTCAATTTTTCGGGATGCACCGGGTAGAAGTTCAAACTTCAACCGCCGTGGGGGTCCCTGGCCAGCGTTCTGGTTCTCCGAAGTGGGGCTGAGGGGGTCCAGGCGGGTGCCCCCTGGTCCCCCCCGACGTGTTAGGGGGCGAGCGGTGGGTCTCCCCCAAGCCCAAAGCCCCGGTTCCCAGAGTCGGGTAAACTGCGCGACTAACAATGACTCTCTTAAGGTAGTCAGAAACCGGTGTGAGTGGTGTGGAAAGCCGATTCGGGGCTCCACGCTCTGGGCACAGGGGGATCTCCTAGTGGTGCCCCCCAGGCCCAGAGTGTGGAGCCCCAACTCGGCTTATTTTTATTTTTATTATTATTTTTTTTTTTATTTAATTATTATTTTGGGATTATTAGACTGGGTAGAAGTTGCAACTTCAAACGGGCATATCTCCGGAACCAAGCCGAGTTGGGGCCCCATACACCCGGCGTGGGGGGCCCTCCTAGAGGCCCCCAATACCCCCGAGTGTGGAGCCCCAACTCGGCTTACTTTTCGAGTTACAGCCGGTCAAAGTTGAAACTTTAAAGGGCCATATCTCCGGAACCAAGCCGAGTTGGGGCCCCATACACCCGGCGTGGGGGGCCCTCCTAGAGGCCCCCAATACCCCCGAGTGTGGAGCCCCAACTCGGCTTACTTTTCGAGTTACAGCCGGTCAAAGTTGAAACTTTAAAGGGCCATATCTCCGGAACCAAGCCGAGTTGGGGCCCCATACACCCGGCGTGGGGGGCCCTCCTAGAGGCCCCCAATACCCCCGAGTGTGGAGCCCCAACTCGGCTTACTTTTCGAGTTACAGCCGGTCAAAGTTGAAACTTTAAAGGGCCATATCTCCGGAACCAAGCCGAGTTGGGGCCCCATACACCCGGCGTGGGGGGCCCTCCTAGAGGCCCCCAATACCCCCGAGTGTGGAGCCCCAACTCGGCTCACTTTTCGAGTTACAGCCGGTCAAAGTTGAAACTTTAAAGGGCCATATCTCCGGAACCAAGCCGAGTTGGGGCCCCATACACCCGGCGTGGGGGGCCCTCCTAGAGGCCCCCAATACCCCCGAGTGTGGAGCCCCAACTCGGCTCACTTTTCGAGTTACAGCCGGTCAAAGTTGAAACTTTAAAGGGCCATATCTCCGGAACCAAGCCGAGTTGGGGCCCCATACACCCGGCGTGTGGGGCCCTCCCAGAGGCCCCCAATAGCCCCGAGTGTGGAGCCCCAACTCGGCTTACTTTTCGAGTTACACCCGGTCAAAGCTGGACAGGAAGTGGCCGTATCTCGGGACCGGAAGGTCCCCGTGGCTCGGGACGGCGGGAGGAGCAAGGTCCCCGAGAGCGGGCCCCGCACCCGCCGCCGCGAGCCGCTGGGACCTCCCGGTCCCGAGATGGGCCCCGTTACGCGCGGGCGACTTTCGGAGAAAACGGCCCGTATCTCGGAGAGGGGAGGTCCCAGCGGCTCGCCCTTTCGGGTGTCGGGGGCTCCCCACGGGCCCTCTCGGAACCCGCCTCCCCCGGGCCCCTGGGACCTTTCCTTCCCGGGCGCCCCCCCGACACGTCGGGCCCCTTTTCTCCGGGACCCGGGGGCCCCGGAGCTCGGGGGCGGGCTCTTTGCGAGGGGCCCGCCGGGACGCCACACTTGACCCGAGTCCGGTGTCTCTGGGCCCCCGGGTCCCCGAGCTACGTGCGTTCGAATTCGGGGCCCTTTTCCGGGCCCGAAAATCCCTCAAAGTCCGAAAACGTGCAGCGGGCGGGGACTTCCGGGGCCCCGGAGGCTCTGACGGCACACCCAGGGAGGTGCACCGTCCTCGGGCACGGCCAGGTGGCCCCCCCCCCGGGGTCCTGGAAGTCCCCCCGCCCCCCGGAGACACCCACACCCACCCACCGGACGGGAAGATTCCGTTTTTCGCCGATATCTCGAAGACGGCCGGGCGAAAAAATTTCAAACTCGGGTCTTCCGTAGGCCTCGAGGGGCCCTATCCAAAGAGGCCACCCGCGTCCCCGGGGGCCTCGGGGTCAGGGAGTTAGGCCCGGTCAAAGGCGCGGCGTTTTTTGGCTTATATCTCGCGAACCCCTGGGCCAATCTTCCCCAAACTCGAATCGACCGTAGTGCCGGACGGGGCCTTTCGAAAGAGCCCACCCACGAGGTCCAACTCGCCCGGGTCCCCGAGTTATAGCCGTTCAAAGTCGGGGGTCCCGGCGAACGGCGATCCGGTAGGGGGCGTCCCCGGGGCCCGCCGCCGCCCTGGTTCGAGCGAGGGCCCCCGTGGGACCTCGCCACCCAAATTTGAGCTCTCTGGGCCTTCGCGTCGCGGAGATACGGGCGATTTTCTCCCGGGATCGTGACGTCATCGGCGGGCGCCATTTCAGAGCGCGGCCGAGGGTTTTCGGCCGATATCTCCGCGAATACTCGACCAAAAACGACGAAACGCATATGGACGCGTTCAGCTCGGCGAGACGGTTCGAATGAGCCCGGCCTCGGCCGGGCACGTCGAGTTTTCGGCGAGATATTTGCGTTTTTCCGCTTCCGGGGCGCTTTGGGGGCCCGTATCTCGGGCCCCCGGGGGCCCACGGGGCTGGGGGCGGTCTCATTCGAAAGGTCTCGTCCCGTTCTCCAGCCCATAAAAATTTGGCGTCGATCGGAGCCGCCTTCGGCGAGCTACGGTCGTTTGAAGCCCCGTGCAGTGGGGTTACCGTCCTTCAAACAGCCGCCGCTCGCAGGGGGAGTCCCGGGGAGGCATGGTTGCCTGTATGACTTGGGCTTAGAGCACCCAGCCCCGCGCTCCTGGAGGAACCTCCGGTGCACAGGGTCTGCTGCAACCAGCCACGTGGGTTTTGAGGGGTAGGGGAGCGTGCGCTCTCCTCCCCGGGCGGGCGGCCGGGCCCTGGGGGCTCGCGCCTCCACGGAGGGACCTCGCTCCCGGGGCTTCGTCCCCGGGGCTCGGGGACTCCGTGGCGGCTCGGCCCCCGGGGTTCGACCCCGCTCGC
The DNA here is from genome assembly GCF_988280905.1 of Pimephales promelas. Classification (NCBI taxonomy): domain Eukaryota; kingdom Metazoa; phylum Chordata; class Actinopteri; order Cypriniformes; family Leuciscidae; genus Pimephales; species Pimephales promelas. The sequence goes on along the minus strand of NC_142770.1, from coordinate 52,324,355 downwards.
TCGCTCCAAAACCCAAGTCCAAAACGTGGGGTTGCACGGGAGCTCCGGGCGCGACGGGTCTCCACGCACGGCCCCGGGGAGGGAGCTCCGACCCGGGCCGGAGGCAGATTCGCCCCCTGCCCCCCGGCTGTCCGCCCGGAGCCGAGACGGTCCTAAAACGGGCCTTGGGGGTGATGTAGAAGGGTAACGCTCACCCAACCAGGACTCACACAAACCGATCTGCATCCCAGGCAGGGTGCGGGTCTCCTGGGCACGAATAAAGCCCGATGCCCCGTGGGTGATGTTGGCCCTGGCCACTCAAGGCACTCACCCAAGCCAGAGAGGGTGCACTCTGGCTGGGGAAGCAGATTCAATCTCTGCTGTGGTGGAGCTCTGGAAAAACGCGAAACCTCCAGGAAAAGACGGCCCGATTTCTCTGAAAAGTGCATCCCAGGCAGGGTGCGGGTCTCCTGGGCACGAATAAAGCCCGATGCCCCGTGGGTGATTTTGGCCCTGGCCACTCAAGGCACTCACCCAAGCCAGAGAGGGTGCACTCTGGCTGGGGAAGCAGATTCAATCTCTGCTGTGGTGGAGCTCTGGAAAAACGCGAAACCTCCAGGAAAAGACGGCCCGATTTCTCTGAAAAGTGCATCCCAGGCAGGGTGCGGGTCTCATGGGCACGAATAAAGCCCGATGCCCGTGGGTGATGTTGGCCCTGGCCACTCAAGGCACTCACCCAAGCCAGAGAGGGTGCACTCTGGCTGGGGAAGCAGATTCAATCTCTGCTGTGGTGGAGCTCTGGAAAAACGCGAAACCTCCAGGAAAAGACGGCCCGATTTCTCTGAAAAGTGCATCCCAGGCAGGGTGCGGGTCTCCTGGGCACGAATAAAGCCCGATGCCCCGTGGGTGATGTTGGCCCTGGCCACTCAAGGCACTCACCCAAGCCAGAGAGGGTGCACTCTGGCTGGGGAAGCAGATTCAATCTCTGCTGTGGTGGAGCTCTGGAAAAACGCGAAACCTCCAGGAAAAGACGGCCCGGTTTCTCTGAAAAGTGCATCCCAGGCAGGGTGCGGGTCTCATGGGCACGAATAAAGCCCGATGCCCGTGGGTGATGTTGGCCCTGGCCACTCAAGGCACCACTCACCCAAGCCAGAGAGGGTGCACTCTGGCTGGGGAAGCAGATTCAATCTCTGCTGTGGTGGAGCTCTGAAAAACACGAAAACCTCCAGGGAAAAGACGGCCCGGTTTCTCTGAAAAGTGCATCCCAGGCAGGGTGCGGGTCTCCTGGGCAAGAACGAAGCCCAATGCCCACCTTGAAACGGAGCCTGGGCTCGACTCTGAAGCCCAGATCTCGAAAAACGACAAAGTACAAAAAGGTGCGGTGGCTCCAAACCTCCATGCCCTCAGACCTCCCTGGCCAGCCCAGGGAGGGTGGCCCGTCCTGGGCCAGACTCAGATTTCCCCCGCCACCCCTGGAGCTCCGCCTGGAGCGAAGACGGTCCTAAAACGGACCATGGGGCTCTTGTAGAGGATGAGGGAGGGAGAGAGGGGCCTTCAGAGAGCCCCTTGGCCGGCTTGACTCTGGAGTCGAATTTGGAAAAATAGACAAAGTCCATAAACGTGCTGTTGGTTCGGACCTCCAGGGCACTCAAGGCACTCACCCAAGCCAGAGAGGGTGCACTCTGGCTGGGGAAGAGGATTCAATCTCTGCTGTGGTGGAGCTCTGAAAAACACGAGAACCTCCAGGAAAAGGCGGCCCGGTTTCTCTGAAAAGTGCATCCCAGGCAGGGTGCGGGTCTCCTGGGCAAGAACGAAGCCCAATGCCCACCTTGAAACGGAGCCTGGGCTCGACTCTGAAGCCCAGATCTCGAAAAACGACAAAGTACAAAAAATGTGCGGTGGCTCCAAACCTCCATGCCCTCAGACCTCCCTGGCCAGCCCAGGGAGGGTGGCCCGTCCTGGGCCAGATTCAGATTCGCCCGCCACCCCTGGAGCTCCGCCTGGAGCGAAGACGGTCCTAAAACGGGCCTTCGGGGATGTATGAGAGAGGGGAAGCGTGGTGGTGGCAAACACAGAGGACCCCCTACCAGCGATCAGACCGTCGTGAGTCCCACTCAGAGTCACTCTGGGTGGGCATGTAAAAATCCAGATTACGCCGCGCTGGAGCTCTGGAAGTTACGAGACCTCCAGGAAAAGACAGGCTGGTTTTCTGAAAAGTGCACCCCAGGCAGGGTGCATCTTTTCCTGGGCACGAGCCCAGCGCACATGGTGTGGTGGTCCGGCTCTGGTGCCAAAGTTTGGGGGAAAAAATAGACAGAGTCCAATAACGTGGTGTGGTTCCAAAGCTCCATGCCCTCAGACCTCCCTGGCCAGCCCAGGGAGGGTGGCCCGTCCTGGGCCAGATTCAGATTCGCCCGCCACCCCTGGAGCTCCGCCTGGAGCGAAGACGGTCCTAAAACGGGCCTTCGGGGATGTATGAGAGAGGGGGAAGCGTGGTGGTGGCAAACACAGAGGACCCCTACCAGCGATCAGACCGTCGTGAGTCCCACTCAGACTCACTCTGGGTGGGCATATAAAATCCAGACTACGCCCCGTCGGAGCTCTGGAAGTACGAGACCTCCAGGAAAAGACAGGCTGGTTTTCTGAAAAGTGCACCCCAGGCAGGGTGCATCTTTCCTGGGCACGAGCCCGGCGCACGTGGCGGGGTCCGGCTCTGGTGCCAAAAAAATTGAGAAAAATCGACTAAGTCCAATGGCGTGACGTGGGTTCAAAGCCCCATGGTCTCAGACCTCCCTGGCCAGCCCAGGGAGGGTGGCCCGTCCTGGGCCAGAGTCAGATTCGCCCGACACCCCCTGGAGCTCGACCTGGAGGGAAGACGGTCCTAAAACGGGCCTTCGGGGCTGTATGGAAGAGGGCAAGTGTGGTGGTGCAAAACACAGAGCACCCCCTACCATTGATCAGACCGTCGTGAGTCCCACTCAGACTCGCTCTGGGTGGGCATATAAAATCCAGACTACGCCCCCCCGTCGGAGCTCTGGAAGTACGAGACCTCCAGGAAAAGACAGGCCGGTTTTATGTAAAGTGCACCCCAGGCAGGGTGCGTCTTTCCTGGGCACGAGCCCGGCGCGCGTGGCGGGGTCCGGCTCTGGTGCCAAAAAATTTGAGTAAAATCGACTAAGTCCAATGACGTGGTGTGGTTCTAAAGCTCCATGGTCTCAGACCTCCCTGGCCAGCCCAGGGAGGGTGGCCCCGTCCTGGGCCAGAGTCAGATTCGCCCGACACCCCCTGGAGCTCGACCTGGAGGGAAGACGGTCCTAAAACGGGCCTTCGGGGCTGTATGGAAGAGGGCAAGTGTGGTGGTGCAAAACACAGAGCACCCCCTACCATTGATCAGACCGTCGTGAGTCCCACTCAGACTCGCTCTGGGTGGGCATATAAAATCCAGACTGCGCCCCCGTCGGAGCTCTGGAAGTACGAGACCTCCAGGAAAAGACGGGCTGGTTTTATGGAAAAAGTGCACCCCAGGCATATGCTTGTCGAACGGTCGGTCTGGGTAAACGGCGAGTGTCCGTGCTGTTGCGTGCGAACGAGATTCCCAATGCTAACGAACCTCCCCCGGCTGGCGACCGGGGAGAGCGCCTCGTTTTCGGGCACGAGCGAATGCGTCTGCCTGGCGGAGCCCCCGTCGGTGCCGAGGTGGTCCTGAGACGGGCCTTCGGGGTTTTGTCGAGGAAGGGGACAAGCGCCCCAATCGGACAAGGCGACGGGCTAAAAAATGGTGCTCGGTATCGGTTTCTGACATCCAGGCGGGGATGCGTCA
>NC_142770.1:52303056-52310556 GCF_988280905.1 Pimephales promelas | reverse complement strand
ATTATTATTATTATTATTATCTTATTTTATTTTATTTTTTCAATTTTTCGGGATGCACCGGGTAGAAGTTCAAACTTCAACCGCCGTGGGGGTCCCTGGCCAGCGTTCTGGTTCTCCGAAGTGGGGCTGAGGGGGTCCAGGCGGGTGCCCCCTGGTCCCCCCCGACGTGTTAGGGGGCGAGCGGTGGGTCTCCCCCAAGCCCAAAGCCCCGGTTCCCAGAGTCGGGTAAACTGCGCGACTAACAATGACTCTCTTAAGGTAGTCAGAAACCGGTGTGAGTGGTGTGGAAAGCCGATTCGGGGCTCCACGCTCTGGGCACAGGGGGATCTCCTAGTGGTGCCCCCCAGGCCCAGAGTGTGGAGCCCCAACTCGGCTTATTTTTATTTTTATTATTATTTTTTTTTTTATTTAATTATTATTTTGGGATTATTAGACTGGGTAGAAGTTGCAACTTCAAACGGGCATATCTCCGGAACCAAGCCGAGTTGGGGCCCCATACACCCGGCGTGGGGGGCCCTCCTAGAGGCCCCCAATACCCCCGAGTGTGGAGCCCCAACTCGGCTTACTTTTCGAGTTACAGCCGGTCAAAGTTGAAACTTTAAAGGGCCATATCTCCGGAACCAAGCCGAGTTGGGGCCCCATACACCCGGCGTGGGGGGCCCTCCTAGAGGCCCCCAATACCCCCGAGTGTGGAGCCCCAACTCGGCTTACTTTTCGAGTTACAGCCGGTCAAAGTTGAAACTTTAAAGGGCCATATCTCCGGAACCAAGCCGAGTTGGGGCCCCATACACCCGGCGTGGGGGGCCCTCCTAGAGGCCCCCAATACCCCCGAGTGTGGAGCCCCAACTCGGCTTACTTTTCGAGTTACAGCCGGTCAAAGTTGAAACTTTAAAGGGCCATATCTCCGGAACCAAGCCGAGTTGGGGCCCCATACACCCGGCGTGGGGGGCCCTCCTAGAGGCCCCCAATACCCCCGAGTGTGGAGCCCCAACTCGGCTCACTTTTCGAGTTACAGCCGGTCAAAGTTGAAACTTTAAAGGGCCATATCTCCGGAACCAAGCCGAGTTGGGGCCCCATACACCCGGCGTGGGGGGCCCTCCTAGAGGCCCCCAATACCCCCGAGTGTGGAGCCCCAACTCGGCTCACTTTTCGAGTTACAGCCGGTCAAAGTTGAAACTTTAAAGGGCCATATCTCCGGAACCAAGCCGAGTTGGGGCCCCATACACCCGGCGTGTGGGGCCCTCCCAGAGGCCCCCAATAGCCCCGAGTGTGGAGCCCCAACTCGGCTTACTTTTCGAGTTACACCCGGTCAAAGCTGGACAGGAAGTGGCCGTATCTCGGGACCGGAAGGTCCCCGTGGCTCGGGACGGCGGGAGGAGCAAGGTCCCCGAGAGCGGGCCCCGCACCCGCCGCCGCGAGCCGCTGGGACCTCCCGGTCCCGAGATGGGCCCCGTTACGCGCGGGCGACTTTCGGAGAAAACGGCCCGTATCTCGGAGAGGGGAGGTCCCAGCGGCTCGCCCTTTCGGGTGTCGGGGGCTCCCCACGGGCCCTCTCGGAACCCGCCTCCCCCGGGCCCCTGGGACCTTTCCTTCCCGGGCGCCCCCCCGACACGTCGGGCCCCTTTTCTCCGGGACCCGGGGGCCCCGGAGCTCGGGGGCGGGCTCTTTGCGAGGGGCCCGCCGGGACGCCACACTTGACCCGAGTCCGGTGTCTCTGGGCCCCCGGGTCCCCGAGCTACGTGCGTTCGAATTCGGGGCCCTTTTCCGGGCCCGAAAATCCCTCAAAGTCCGAAAACGTGCAGCGGGCGGGGACTTCCGGGGCCCCGGAGGCTCTGACGGCACACCCAGGGAGGTGCACCGTCCTCGGGCACGGCCAGGTGGCCCCCCCCCCGGGGTCCTGGAGTCTCCCCGCCCCCCGGAGACACCCACACCCACCCACCGGACGGGAAGATTCCGTTTTTCGCCGATATCTCGAAGACGGCCGGGCGAAAAAATTTCAAACTCGGGTCTTCCGTAGGCCTCGAGGGGCCCTATCCAAAGAGGCCACCCGCGTCCCCGGGGGCCTCGGGGTCAGGGAGTTAGGCCCGGTCAAAGGCGCGGCGTTTTTTGGCTTATATCTCGCGAACCCCTGGGCCAATCTTCCCCAAACTCGAATCGACCGTAGTGCCGGACGGGGCCTTTCGAAAGAGCCCACCCACGAGGTCCAACTCGCCCGGGTCCCCGAGTTATAGCCGTTCAAAGTCGGGGGTCCCGGCGAACGGCGATCCGGTAGGGGGCGTCCCCGGGGCCCGCCGCCGCCCTGGTTCGAGCGAGGGCCCCCGTGGGACCTCGCCACCCAAATTTGAGCTCTCTGGGCCTTCGCGTCGCGGAGATACGGGCGATTTTCTCCCGGGATCGTGACGTCATCGGCGGGCGCCATTTCAGAGCGCGGCCGAGGGTTTTCGGCCGATATCTCCGCGAATACTCGACCAAAAACGACGAAACGCATATGGACGCGTTCAGCTCGGCGAGACGGTTCGAATGAGCCCGGCCTCGGCCGGGCACGTCGAGTTTTCGGCGAGATATTTGCGTTTTTCCGCTTCCGGGGCGCTTTGGGGGCCCGTATCTCGGGCCCCCGGGGGCCCACGGGGCTGGGGGCGGTCTCATTCGAAAGGTCTCGTCCCGTTCTCCAGCCCATAAAAATTTGGCGTCGATCGGAGCCGCCTTCGGCGAGCTACGGTCGTTTGAAGCCCCGTGCAGTGGGGTTACCGTCCTTCAAACAGCCGCCGCTCGCAGGGGGAGTCCCGGGGAGGCATGGTTGCCTGTATGACTTGGGCTTAGAGCACCCAGCCCCGCGCTCCTGGAGGAACCTCCGGTGCACAGGGTCTGCTGCAACCAGCCACGTGGGTTTTGAGGGGTAGGGGAGCGTGCGCTCTCCTCCCCGGGCGGGCGGCCGGGCCCTGGGGGCTCGCGCCTCCACGGAGGGACCTCGCTCCCGGGGCTTCGTCCCCGGGGCTCGGGGACTCCGTGGCGGCTCGGCCCCCGGGGTTCGACCCCGCTCGCTCGCTCCAAAACCCAAGTCCAAAACGTGGGGTTGCACGGGAGCTCCGGGCGCGACGGGTCTCCACGCACGGCCCCGGGGAGGGAGCTCCGACCCGGGCCGGAGGCAGATTCGCCCCCTGCCCCCCGGCTGTCCGCCCGGAGCCGAGACGGTCCTAAAACGGGCCTTGGGGGTGATGTAGAAGGGTAACGCTCACCCAACCAGGACTCACACAAACCGATCTGCATCCCAGGCAGGGTGCGGGTCTCCTGGGCACGAATAAAGCCCGATGCCCCGTGGGTGATGTTGGCCCTGGCCACTCAAGGCACTCACCCAAGCCAGAGAGGGTGCACTCTGGCTGGGGAAGCAGATTCAATCTCTGCTGTGGTGGAGCTCTGGAAAAACGCGAAACCTCCAGGAAAAGACGGCCCGATTTCTCTGAAAAGTGCATCCCAGGCAGGGTGCGGGTCTCCTGGGCACGAATAAAGCCCGATGCCCCGTGGGTGATTTTGGCCCTGGCCACTCAAGGCACTCACCCAAGCCAGAGAGGGTGCACTCTGGCTGGGGAAGCAGATTCAATCTCTGCTGTGGTGGAGCTCTGGAAAAACGCGAAACCTCCAGGAAAAGACGGCCCGATTTCTCTGAAAAGTGCATCCCAGGCAGGGTGCGGGTCTCATGGGCACGAATAAAGCCCGATGCCCGTGGGTGATGTTGGCCCTGGCCACTCAAGGCACTCACCCAAGCCAGAGAGGGTGCACTCTGGCTGGGGAAGCAGATTCAATCTCTGCTGTGGTGGAGCTCTGGAAAAACGCGAAACCTCCAGGAAAAGACGGCCCGATTTCTCTGAAAAGTGCATCCCAGGCAGGGTGCGGGTCTCCTGGGCACGAATAAAGCCCGATGCCCCGTGGGTGATGTTGGCCCTGGCCACTCAAGGCACTCACCCAAGCCAGAGAGGGTGCACTCTGGCTGGGGAAGCAGATTCAATCTCTGCTGTGGTGGAGCTCTGGAAAAACGCGAAACCTCCAGGAAAAGACGGCCCGGTTTCTCTGAAAAGTGCATCCCAGGCAGGGTGCGGGTCTCATGGGCACGAATAAAGCCCGATGCCCGTGGGTGATGTTGGCCCTGGCCACTCAAGGCACCACTCACCCAAGCCAGAGAGGGTGCACTCTGGCTGGGGAAGCAGATTCAATCTCTGCTGTGGTGGAGCTCTGAAAAACACGAAAACCTCCAGGGAAAAGACGGCCCGGTTTCTCTGAAAAGTGCATCCCAGGCAGGGTGCGGGTCTCCTGGGCAAGAACGAAGCCCAATGCCCACCTTGAAACGGAGCCTGGGCTCGACTCTGAAGCCCAGATCTCGAAAAACGACAAAGTACAAAAAGGTGCGGTGGCTCCAAACCTCCATGCCCTCAGACCTCCCTGGCCAGCCCAGGGAGGGTGGCCCGTCCTGGGCCAGACTCAGATTTCCCCCGCCACCCCTGGAGCTCCGCCTGGAGCGAAGACGGTCCTAAAACGGACCATGGGGCTCTTGTAGAGGATGAGGGAGGGAGAGAGGGGCCTTCAGAGAGCCCCTTGGCCGGCTTGACTCTGGAGTCGAATTTGGAAAAATAGACAAAGTCCATAAACGTGCTGTTGGTTCGGACCTCCAGGGCACTCAAGGCACTCACCCAAGCCAGAGAGGGTGCACTCTGGCTGGGGAAGAGGATTCAATCTCTGCTGTGGTGGAGCTCTGAAAAACACGAGAACCTCCAGGAAAAGGCGGCCCGGTTTCTCTGAAAAGTGCATCCCAGGCAGGGTGCGGGTCTCCTGGGCAAGAACGAAGCCCAATGCCCACCTTGAAACGGAGCCTGGGCTCGACTCTGAAGCCCAGATCTCGAAAAACGACAAAGTACAAAAAATGTGCGGTGGCTCCAAACCTCCATGCCCTCAGACCTCCCTGGCCAGCCCAGGGAGGGTGGCCCGTCCTGGGCCAGATTCAGATTCGCCCGCCACCCCTGGAGCTCCGCCTGGAGCGAAGACGGTCCTAAAACGGGCCTTCGGGGATGTATGAGAGAGGGGAAGCGTGGTGGTGGCAAACACAGAGGACCCCCTACCAGCGATCAGACCGTCGTGAGTCCCACTCAGAGTCACTCTGGGTGGGCATGTAAAAATCCAGATTACGCCGCGCTGGAGCTCTGGAAGTTACGAGACCTCCAGGAAAAGACAGGCTGGTTTTCTGAAAAGTGCACCCCAGGCAGGGTGCATCTTTTCCTGGGCACGAGCCCAGCGCACATGGTGTGGTGGTCCGGCTCTGGTGCCAAAGTTTGGGGGAAAAAATAGACAGAGTCCAATAACGTGGTGTGGTTCCAAAGCTCCATGCCCTCAGACCTCCCTGGCCAGCCCAGGGAGGGTGGCCCGTCCTGGGCCAGATTCAGATTCGCCCGCCACCCCTGGAGCTCCGCCTGGAGCGAAGACGGTCCTAAAACGGGCCTTCGGGGATGTATGAGAGAGGGGGAAGCGTGGTGGTGGCAAACACAGAGGACCCCTACCAGCGATCAGACCGTCGTGAGTCCCACTCAGACTCACTCTGGGTGGGCATATAAAATCCAGACTACGCCCCGTCGGAGCTCTGGAAGTACGAGACCTCCAGGAAAAGACAGGCTGGTTTTCTGAAAAGTGCACCCCAGGCAGGGTGCATCTTTCCTGGGCACGAGCCCGGCGCACGTGGCGGGGTCCGGCTCTGGTGCCAAAAAAATTGAGAAAAATCGACTAAGTCCAATGGCGTGACGTGGGTTCAAAGCCCCATGGTCTCAGACCTCCCTGGCCAGCCCAGGGAGGGTGGCCCGTCCTGGGCCAGAGTCAGATTCGCCCGACACCCCCTGGAGCTCGACCTGGAGGGAAGACGGTCCTAAAACGGGCCTTCGGGGCTGTATGGAAGAGGGCAAGTGTGGTGGTGCAAAACACAGAGCACCCCCTACCATTGATCAGACCGTCGTGAGTCCCACTCAGACTCGCTCTGGGTGGGCATATAAAATCCAGACTACGCCCCCCCGTCGGAGCTCTGGAAGTACGAGACCTCCAGGAAAAGACAGGCCGGTTTTATGTAAAGTGCACCCCAGGCAGGGTGCGTCTTTCCTGGGCACGAGCCCGGCGCGCGTGGCGGGGTCCGGCTCTGGTGCCAAAAAATTTGAGTAAAATCGACTAAGTCCAATGACGTGGTGTGGTTCTAAAGCTCCATGGTCTCAGACCTCCCTGGCCAGCCCAGGGAGGGTGGCCCCGTCCTGGGCCAGAGTCAGATTCGCCCGACACCCCCTGGAGCTCGACCTGGAGGGAAGACGGTCCTAAAACGGGCCTTCGGGGCTGTATGGAAGAGGGCAAGTGTGGTGGTGCAAAACACAGAGCACCCCCTACCATTGATCAGACCGTCGTGAGTCCCACTCAGACTCGCTCTGGGTGGGCATATAAAATCCAGACTGCGCCCCCGTCGGAGCTCTGGAAGTACGAGACCTCCAGGAAAAGACGGGCTGGTTTTATGGAAAAAGTGCACCCCAGGCATATGCTTGTCGAACGGTCGGTCTGGGTAAACGGCGAGTGTCCGTGCTGTTGCGTGCGAACGAGATTCCCAATGCTAACGAACCTCCCCCGGCTGGCGACCGGGGAGAGCGCCTCGTTTTCGGGCACGAGCGAATGCGTCTGCCTGGCGGAGCCCCCGTCGGTGCCGAGGTGGTCCTGAGACGGGCCTTCGGGGTTTTGTCGAGGAAGGGGACAAGCGCCCCAATCGGACAAGGCGACGGGCTAAAAAATGGTGCTCGGTATCGGTTTCTGACATCCAGGCGGGGATGCGTCATCTGGGGTCGGCAGGCAGGCAGGCAGGCGGTCACCAGGGCGCTCTGGAGGAAAAGGCCCCCCCTCCGGAAAAAAAGGACAGAGTCCGTAAACGTGAAGTCGAAAGAGTTCCCCAGGGCCGGCCCGTCTCCATGGCCGGTGACCTGGGTGGGTGCCTCGGACCCGGGGCGAGACGGTATCGGTGGGCGTGAACGGAGCACCCGTCGGTGCCGAGACGGTCCTAAAACGGGCCTTCGGGGTTTTGTCGAGGAAGGGGACGAGAGCCCCGCTCGGACAAGGTGACGGACCAAAAAAAAAAGCGTTGCTCGGTATCGGTTTCCGACATCCTGGGGAGGATGCGTCGTCTGGGGTCGGCAGGCAGGCGGTAACCAGGGCGCTCTGGAGGAAAAGGCCCCCCTCCGGAAAAAAGGGACAGAGTCCCTAAACGTGAAGTCGAAAGAGTTTACCAGGACGGCCCGCCTCCCGGGCCGGTCACCCGGGAGGGCGCTTCGTGCCCGGGGCGAGACGGTATCGGTGGGCGCGGCGGAGCTTCCGTCGGTGCCAAGACGGTCCTAAAACGGGCCTTCGGGGTTTTGTCGAGGAGGGGACAAACGCCCCGCTCGGACAAGGTAACGGATCTCCGTGTGACGGGCGCCTCCGGGTTGCCCACCCCCCGGGGCC
>NC_142770.1:52298056-52300556 GCF_988280905.1 Pimephales promelas | reverse complement strand
CCGGAACCCCCTTCGGTGAAAAACGAGTGGCGAGAGTCGCAACCCCGACGGGTACCCGTTAGGTCTCCCCCCGGTGGGGGGGGCCGTGGGTTTAAAGACCTCCTCCCCATCCCTCGACCGGGGGGGAGGGGGCGCCCGTCCGGGTCTCGCCACCACTCATTTTTTTTTCCCCAATTCCCCGGTTTGTGTCGGTCGGCCTCGAAAAACCAAAAAAACCAAGAGTACAACTCTTAGCGGTGGATCACTCGGCTCGTGAGTCGATGAAGAACGCAGCCAGCTGCGAGAACTAATGTGAATTGCAGGACACATTGATCATCGACACTTCGAACGCACTTTGCGGCCCCGGGTTCCTCCCGGGGCTACGTCTGTCTGAGGGTCGCTTTGCTATCGATCGGAGCCTCCGGGCCCCGCGGCTGGAGCGTCGTAGGCCCTCGCCGCCTCCGTCCTCCTAAACGCAGACCGTCCCCTCGTCCCGTCTCCCCGCTCTCTCCTTTTCGGGGAGAGGCCTCCGTCTTCCCCTCGGGGGAGGGCGGCGCCTCGTCGCTCCGAGGACCCGGGTGTCCTCCTCCGCGGCTGCCGGTGCTTCAAAACCACCGCTGCCCGCGCGAGGAGGCTCTCACCCGCCTCGGTCGGCGGACGCCGTCGTGGGGGTCTCGCTCGCACCCTGGGAGTAGGGCGGCGGAGTTTCGGCGGGTCGTGGGACGCCCCTAGGTCGTCGGCCAGTCCGCCGGGTCCAACCGCCCCGGCGGCGGCCGCTTCCGAAAACACCCAGCTTCGACCTCAGATCAGGCGAGACGACCCGCTGAATTTAAGCATATTACTAAGCGGAGGAAAAGAAACTAACAAGGATTCCCTCAGTAGCGGCGAGCGAAGAGGGAAGAGCCCAGCGCCGAATCCCCGTCCCCTCAGCCGGGGCGAGGGAATTGTGGCGTACGGAAGACCGCTCTCCCGGCGCGGGCCGGGGGTCTAAGTCCTTCTGATGGAGGCTTAGCCCGTGGACGGTGTGAGGCCGGTAACGGCCCCCGCCCCGCCGGGGTACGGTTCTTCTCGGAGTCGGGTTGCTTGGGAATGCAGCCCAAAGCGGGTGGTAAACTCCATCCAAGGCTAAATACCGTCACGAGACCGATAGCGGACAAGTACCGTGAGGGAAAGTTGAAAAGAACTTTGAAGAGAGAGTTCAACAGGGCGTGAAACCGTTAAGAGGTAAACGGGTGGGGTCCGCACGGGCCGCCCGGAGGATTCAACCCGGCGGGCTCGGTCGGCCCGGCGGGCGCGATCGGATCCCCCCACAAGGGGACCGTCCGTCCGCCGCGAGCTCGGCCCCCGTCGGGCGCACTTCCTCCGCGGCGGTGCGCCGCGACCGGCTCCGGTTTGGCCAGGAAGGGTCAGGGGGCGAAGGTGGCTCGGGTCCCTCGGGCCCCGAGCTTTACAGCGCCCTCCCGCTCCGACTTTGCCGCTCTCCCCCGGGGCCGCGGGCAGTGTCCTCCGCGCCTTCCCTCCCGCTCGCGGCGAGGGACGGGGCCCCCCGCCCCCGACGCGTGCGTCGCCCGGACCGGACTGTCCCCAGTCCGAATCCGAATGCGCCGCGCCGCCAGGGCGGGGACCGGCCCACGTAAACGGGCGCTCGAGGTCCGCGGCGATGTCGGCCACCCACCCGACCCGTCTTGAAACACGGACCAAGGAGTCTAACGCACGCGCGAGTCAGAGGGTGTCCACGAGCCCCCACGGCGCAATGAAGGTGAAGGCCGGCGCACGCCGGCCCGGGTGGGATCCCCCCTCCCCGGAGGGGGGCGCACCACCGGCCCGTCTCACCCGGTCCGCCGGGGAGGTGGAGCGAGAGCGCGCGCGATGGTACCCGAAAGATGGTGAACTATGCCTGGGCAGGGCGAAGCCAGAGGAAACTCTGGTGGAGGCCCGCAGCGGTCCTGACGTGCAAATCGGTCGTCCGACCTGGGTATAGGGGCGAAAGACTAATCGAACCATCTAGTAGCTGGTTCCCTCCGAAGTTTCCCTCAGGATAGCTGGCGCTCGCCACGCAGTTTTATCCGGTAAAGCGAATGACTAGAGGCCTTGGGGCCGAAACGATCTCAACCTATTCTCAAACTTTAAATGGGTAAGAAGCCCGGCTCGCTGGCTTGGAGCCGGGCGTGGAATGCGAGACGCCCAGTGGGCCGCTTTTGGTAAGCAGAACTGGCGCTGCGGGATGAACCGAACGCCGGGTTAAGGCGCCCGATGCCGACGCTCATCAGACCCCAGAAAAGGTGTTGGTTGATATAGACAGCAGGACGGTGGCCATGGAAGTCGGAATCCGCTAAGGAGTGTGTAACAACTCACCTGCCGAATCAACTAGCCCTGAAAATGGATGGCGCTGGAGCGTCGGGCCCATACCCGGCCGTCGAAGGCAGAAGGAGGCCGGCCGCCAGCGCGCGGCCGGCAAAGGGCACGCCTCGACGAGTAGGAGGGCCGCCGCGGTGGCGCAGAAGCTCCGGGCGCGGGCCCG
>NC_142770.1:52286818-52291818 GCF_988280905.1 Pimephales promelas | reverse complement strand
GTAGTCAGAAACCGGTGTGAGTGGTGTGGAAAGCCGATTCGGGGCTCCACGCTCTGGGCACAGGGGGATCTCCTAGTGGTGCCCCCCAGGCCCAGAGTGTGGAGCCCCAACTCGGCTTATTTTTATTTTTATTATTATTTTTTTTTTTTATTTAATTATTATTTTGGGATTATTAGACTGGGTAGAAGTTGCAACTTCAAACGGGCATATCTCCGGAACCAAGCCGAGTTGGGGCCCCATACACCCGGCGTGGGGGGCCCTCCTAGAGGCCCCCAATACCCCCGAGTGTGGAGCCCCAACTCGGCTTACTTTTCGAGTTACAGCCGGTCAAAGTTGAAACTTTAAAGGGCCATATCTCCGGAACCAAGCCGAGTTGGGGCCCCATACACCCGGCGTGGGGGGCCCTCCTAGAGGCCCCCAATACCACCGAGTGTGGAGCCCCAACTCGGCTCACTTTTCGAGTTACAGCCGGTCAAAGTTGAAACTTTAAAGGGCCATATCTCCGGAACCAAGCCGAGTTGGGGCCCCATACACCCGGCGTGGGGGGCCCTCCTAGAGGCCCCCAATACCCCCGAGTGTGGAGCCCCAACTCGGCTCACTTTTCGAGTTACAGCCGGTCAAAGTTGAAACTTTAAAGGGCCATATCTCCGGAACCAAGCCGAGTTGGGGCCCCATACACCCGGCGTGGGGGGCCCTCCCAGAGGCCCCCAATACCCCCGAGTGTGGAGCCCCAACTCGGCTTACTTTTCGAGTTACACCCGGTCAAAGCTGGACAGGAAGTGGCCGTATCTCGGGACCGGAAGGTCCCCGTGGCTCGGGACGGCGGGAGGAGCAAGGTCCCCGAGAGCGGGCCCCGCACCCGCCGCCGCGAGCCGCTGGGACCTCCCGGTCCCGAGATGGGCCCCGTTACGCGCGGGCGACTTTCGGAGAAAACGGCCCGTATCTCGGAGAGGGGAGGTCCCAGCGGCTCGCCCTTTCGGGTGTCGGGGGCTCCCCACGGGCCCTCTCGGACCCCGCCTGCCCCGGGCCCCTGGGACCTTTCCTTCCCGGGCGCCCCCCCGACACGTCGGGCCCCTTTTCTCCGGGACCCGGGGGCCCCGGAGCTCGGGGGCGCGGGCTCTTTGCGAGGGGCCCGCCGGGACGCCACACTTGACCCGAGTCCGGTGTCTCTGGGCCGCCGGGTCCCCGAGCTACGGGCGTTCGAATTCGGGGCCCGAAAATCCCTCAAAGTCCGAAAACGTGCAGTGGGCGGGGACTTCCGGGGCCCCGGAGGCTCTGACGGCACACCCAGGGAGGTGCACCGTCCTCGGGCACGGCCAGGTGGCCCCCCCGGGGTCCTGGAAGTCCCCCCGCCCCCCGGAGACACCCACACCCACACCCACCCACCCACCGGACGGGAAGATTCCGTTTTTCGCCGATATCTCGAAAACGGCCGGGCGAAAAAATTTCAAACTCGGGTCTTCCGTAGGCCTCGGGGGGCCCTATCCAAAGAGGCCACCCGCGTCCCCGGGGGCCTCGGGGTCAGGGAGTTAGGCCCGGTCAAAGGCGCGGCGTTTTTGGCTTATATCTCGCGAACCCCCGGGCCAATCTTCCCCAAACTCGAATCGACCGTAGTGCCGGACGGGGCCTTTCGAAAGAGCCCACCCACGAGGTCCAACTCGCCCGGGTCCCCGAGTTATAGCCGTTCAAAGTCGGGGGTCCCGGCGAACGGCGATCCGGTAGGGGGCGTCCCCGGGGCCCGCCGCCGCCCTGGTTCGAGCGAGGGCCCCCGTGGGACCTCGCCACCCAAATTTGAGCTCTCTGGGCCTTCGCGTCGCGGAGATACGGGCGATTTTCTCCCGGGATCGTGACGTCATCGGCGGGCGCCATTTCAGAGCGCGGCCGAGGGTTTTCGGCCGATATCTCCGCGAATACTCGACCAAAAACGACGAAACGCATATGGACGCGTTCAGCTCGGCGAGACGGTTCGAATGAGCCCGGCCTCGGCCGGGCACGTCGAGTTTTCGGCGAGATATTTGCGTTTTTCCGCTTCCGGGGCGCTTTGGGGGCCCGTATCTCGGGCCCCCGGGGGCCCACGGGGCTGGGGGCGGTCTCATTCGAAAGGTCTCGTCCCGTTCTCCAGCCGACAAAAATTTGGCGTCGATCGGAGCCGCCTTCGGAGAGCTACGGTCGTTTGAAGCCCCGTGCGGTGGGGTTACCGTCCTTCAAACAGCCGCCGCTCGCAGGGGGAGTCCCGGGGAGGCATGGTTGCCTGTATGACTTGGGCTTAGAGCACCCAGCCCCGCGCTCCTGGAGGAACCTCCGGTGCACAGGGTCTGCTGCAACCAGCCACGTGGGTTCTGAGGGGTAGGGGAGCGTGCGCTCTCCTCCCCGGGCGGGCGGCCGGGCCCTGGGGGCTCGCGCCTCCACGGAGGGACCTCGCTCCCGGGGCTTCGTCCCCGGGGCTCGGGGACTCCGTGGCGGCTCGGCCCCCGGGGTTCGACCCCGCTCGCTCGCTCCAAAACCCAAGTCCAAAACGTGGGGTTGCACGGGAGCTCCGGGCGCGACGGGTCTCCACGCACGGCCCCGGGGAGGGAGCTCCGACCCGGGCCGGAGGCAGATTCGCCCCCCGCCCCCCGGCTGTCCGCCCGGAGCCGAGACGGTCCTAAAACGGGCCTTGGGGGTGATGTAGAAGGGTAACGCTCACACAACCAGGACTCACACAAACCGATCTGCATCCCAGGCAGGGTGCGGGTCTCCTGGGCACGAATAAAGCCCGATGCCCCGTGGGTGATGTTGGCCCTGGCCACTCAAGGCACTCACCCAAGCCAGAGAGGGTGCACTCTGGCTGGGGAAGCAGATTCAATCTCTGCTGTGGTGGAGCTCTGGAAAAACGCCAAACCTCCAGGAAAAGACGGCCCGGTTTCTCTGAAAAGTGCATCCCAGGCAGGGTGCGGGTCTCATGGGCACGAATAAAGCCCGATGCCCGTGGGTGATGTTGGCCCTGGCCACTCAAGGCACTCACCCAAGCCAGAGAGGGTGCACTCTGGCTGGGGAAGCAGATTCAATCTCTGCTGTGGTGGAGCTCTGGAAAAAACGCGAAACCTCCAGGAAAAGACGGCCCGATTTCTCTGAAAAGTGCATCCCAGGCAGGGTGCGGGTCTCCTGGGCACGAATAAAGCCCGATGCCCCGTGGGTGATGTTGGCCCTGGCCACTCAAGGCACTCACCCAAGCCAGAGAGGGTGCACTCTGGCTGGGGAAGCAGATTCAATCTCTGCTGTGGTGGAGCTCTGGAAAAACGCGAAACCTCCAGGAAAAGACGGCCCGGTTTCTCTGAAAAGTGCATCCCAGGCAGGGTGCGGGTCTCATGGGCACGAATAAAGCCCGATGCCCGTGGGTGATGTTGGCCCTGGCCACTCAAGGCACTCACCCAAGCCAGAGAGGGTGCACTCTGGCTGGGGAAACAGATTCAATCTCTGCTGTGGTGGAGCTCTGAAAAAAAAAAAACGCGAAACCTCCAGGAAAAGACGGCCCGGTTTCTCTGAAAAGTGCATCCCAGGCAGGGTGCGGGTCTCATGGGCACGAATAAAGCCCGATGCCCGTGGGTGATGTTGGCCCTGGCCACTCAAGGCACTCACCCAAGCCAGAGAGGGTGCACTCTGGCTGGGGAAGCAGATTCAATCTCTGCTGTGGTGGAGCTCTGAAAAAAAAAAAAAACGCGAAACCTCCAGGAAAAGACGGCCCGATTTCTCTGAAAAGTGCATCCCAGGCAGGGTGCGGGGTCTCCTGGGCACGAATAAAGCCCGATGCCCACCTTGAAACGGAGCCTGGGCTCGACTCTGAAGTCCAGATCTCGAAAAACGACAGAGTCCAAAAAGGTGCGGTGGCTCCAAACCTCCATGCCCTCAGACCTCCCTGGCCAGCCCAGGGAGGGTGGCCCGTCCTGGGCCAGACTCAGATTTCCCCCGCCACCCCTGGAGCTCCGCCTGGAGCGAAGACGGTCCTAAAACGGACCATGGGGCTCTTGTAGAGGATGAGGGAGGGAGAGAGGGGCCTTCAGAGAGCCCCTTGGCCGGCTTGACTCTGGAGTCGAATTTGGAAAAATAGACAAAGTCCATAAACGTGCTGTTGGTTCGGACCTCCAGGGCACTCAAGGCACTCACCCAAGCCAGAGAGGGTGCACTCTGGCTGGGGAAGAGGATTCAATCTCTGCTGTGGTGGAGCTCTGAAAAACACGAGAACCTCCAGGAAAAGGCGGCCCGGTTTCTCTGAAAAGTGCATCCCAGGCAGGGTGCGGGTCTCCTGGGCAAGAACGAAGCCCAATGCCCACCTTGAAACGGAGCCTGGGCTCGACTCTGAAGCCCAGATCTCGAAAAACGACAGAGTACAAAAAATGTGCGGTGGCTCCAAACCTCCATGCCCTCAGACCTCCCTGGCCAGCCCAGGGAGGGTGGCCCGTCCTGGGCCAGATTCAGATTCGCCCGCCACCCCTGGAGCTCCGCCTGGAGCGAAGACGGTCCTAAAACGGGCCTTCGGGGATGTATGAGAGAGGGGAAGCGTGGTGGTGGCAAACACAGAGGACCCCCTACCAGCGATCAGACCGTCGTGAGTCCCACTCAGAGTCACTCTGGGTGGGCATGTAAAAATCCAGATTACGCCGCGCTGGAGCTCTGGAAGTTACGAGACCTCCAGGAAAAGACAGGCTGGTTTTCTGAAAAGTGCACCCCAGGCAGGGTGCATCTTTTCCTGGGCACGAGCCCAGCGCACATGGTGTGGTGGTCCGGCTCTGGTGCCAAAGTTTGGGGGAAAAAATAGACAGAGTCCAATAACGTGGTGTGGTTCCAAAGCTCCATGCCCTCAGACCTCCCTGGCCAGCCCAGGGAGGGTGGCCCGTCCTGGGCCAGATTCAGATTTGCCCGCCACCCCTGGAGCTCCGCCTGGAGCGAAGACGGTCCTAAAACGGGCCTTCGGGGATGTATGAGAGAGGGGGAAGCGTGGTGGTGGCAAACACAGAGGACCC
>NC_142770.1:52266818-52276818 GCF_988280905.1 Pimephales promelas | reverse complement strand
GAGGGGTGTACGGCGGTGGGGGTCCTTGCCCAGGGCTCTGGTTCTCCGAGTCGGGCAGGAGGGGGTACGGCGGTGGGGGTCCCTGCCCAGGGCTCTGGTTCTCCGAGTCGGGCAGGAGGGGGTACGGCGATGGGGGTCCCTGCCCAGGGCTCTGGTTCTCCGAGTCGGGCAGGAGGGGGTACGGCGGTGGGGGTCCCTGGCCAGAGCTCTGGTTCTCCGAGTCGGGCAGGAGTGGGTACGGCGGTGGGGGTCCCTGGCCAGAGCTCTGGTTCTCCGAGTCGGGCAGGAGGGGGTACGGCGGTGGGGGTCCCTGGCCAGAGCTCTGGTTCTCCGAGTCGGGCAGGAGGTGGTCCAGGCGGGTGCCCCCTGGTCCCCCCGACGTGTTAGGGGGCGAGCGGTGGGTCTCCCCCAAGCCCAAAGCCCCGGTTCCCAGAGTCGGGTAAACTGCGGGAGTAACTTTGACTCTCTTAAGGTAGGCAGGAACCGGTGTGAGTGGTGTGGAAAGCCGAGTTGGGGCTCCACGCTCTGGGCACAGGGGGATCTCCTAGTGGTCCACCCCAGGCCCAGAGTGTGGAGCCCCAACTCGGCTTATTTTTTTTAAAATTATTATTATTATTATTATTATTATTATTTTTTTAATCTTATTTTATTTTATTTTTTTCAATTTTTCGGGATGCACCGGGTAGAAGTTCAAACTTCAACCGCCGTGGGGGTCCCTGGCCAGCGTTCTGGTTCTCCGAAGTGGGGCTGAGGGGGTCCAGGCGGGTGCCCCCTGGTCCCCCCCGACGTGTTAGGGGGCGAGCGGTGGGTCTCCCCCAAGCCCAAAGCCCCGGTTCCCAGAGTCGGGTAAACTGCGCGACTAACAATGACTCTCTTAAGGTAGTCAGAAACCGGTGTGAGTGGTGTGGAAAGCCGATTCGGGGCTCCACGCTCTGGGCACAGGGGGATCTCCTAGTGGTGCCCCCCAGGCCCAGAGTGTGGAGCCCCAACTCGGCTTATTTTTATTTTTATTATTATTTTTTTTTTTTATTTAATTATTATTTTGGGATTATTAGACTGGGTAGAAGTTGCAACTTCAAACGGGCATATCTCCGGAACCAAGCCGAGTTGGGGCCCCATACACCCGGCGTGGGGGGCCCTCCTAGAGGCCCCCAATACCCCCGAGTGTGGAGCCCCAACTCGGCTTACTTTTCGAGTTACAGCCGGTCAAAGTTGAAACTTTAAAGGGCCATATCTCCGGAACCAAGCCGAGTTGGGGCCCCATACACCCGGCGTGGGGGGCCCTCCTAGAGGCCCCCAATACCACCGAGTGTGGAGCCCCAACTCGGCTCACTTTTCGAGTTACAGCCGGTCAAAGTTGAAACTTTAAAGGGCCATATCTCCGGAACCAAGCCGAGTTGGGGCCCCATACACCCGGCGTGGGGGGCCCTCCTAGAGGCCCCCAATACCCCCGAGTGTGGAGCCCCAACTCGGCTCACTTTTCGAGTTACAGCCGGTCAAAGTTGAAACTTTAAAGGGCCATATCTCCGGAACCAAGCCGAGTTGGGGCCCCATACACCCGGCGTGGGGGGCCCTCCCAGAGGCCCCCAATACCCCCGAGTGTGGAGCCCCAACTCGGCTTACTTTTCGAGTTACACCCGGTCAAAGCTGGACAGGAAGTGGCCGTATCTCGGGACCGGAAGGTCCCCGTGGCTCGGGACGGCGGGAGGAGCAAGGTCCCCGAGAGCGGGCCCCGCACCCGCCGCCGCGAGCCGCTGGGACCTCCCGGTCCCGAGATGGGCCCCGTTACGCGCGGGCGACTTTCGGAGAAAACGGCCCGTATCTCGGAGAGGGGAGGTCCCAGCGGCTCGCCCTTTCGGGTGTCGGGGGCTCCCCACGGGCCCTCTCGGACCCCGCCTGCCCCGGGCCCCTGGGACCTTTCCTTCCCGGGCGCCCCCCCGACACGTCGGGCCCCTTTTCTCCGGGACCCGGGGGCCCCGGAGCTCGGGGGCGGGCTCTTTGCGAGGGGCCCGCCGGGACGCCACACTTGACCCGAGTCCGGTGTCTCTGGGCCGCCGGGTCCCCGAGCTACGGGCGTTCGAATTCGGGGCCCGAAAATCCCTCAAAGTCCGAAAACGTGCAGTGGGCGGGGACTTCCGGGGCCCCGGAGGCTCTGACGGCACACCCAGGGAGGTGCACCGTCCTCGGGCACGGCCAGGTGGCCCCCCCGGGGTCCTGGAAGTCCCCCCGCCCCCCGGAGACACCCACACCCACACCCACCCACCCACCGGACGGGAAGATTCCGTTTTTCGCCGATATCTCGAAAACGGCCGGGCGAAAAAATTTCAAACTCGGGTCTTCCGTAGGCCTCGGGGGGCCCTATCCAAAGAGGCCACCCGCGTCCCCGGGGGCCTCGGGGTCAGGGAGTTAGGCCCGGTCAAAGGCGCGGCGTTTTTGGCTTATATCTCGCGAACCCCCGGGCCAATCTTCCCCAAACTCGAATCGACCGTAGTGCCGGACGGGGCCTTTCGAAAGAGCCCACCCACGAGGTCCAACTCGCCCGGGTCCCCGAGTTATAGCCGTTCAAAGTCGGGGGTCCCGGCGAACGGCGATCCGGTAGGGGGCGTCCCCGGGGCCCGCCGCCGCCCTGGTTCGAGCGAGGGCCCCCGTGGGACCTCGCCACCCAAATTTGAGCTCTCTGGGCCTTCGCGTCGCGGAGATACGGGCGATTTTCTCCCGGGATCGTGACGTCATCGGCGGGCGCCATTTCAGAGCGCGGCCGAGGGTTTTCGGCCGATATCTCCGCGAATACTCGACCAAAAACGACGAAACGCATATGGACGCGTTCAGCTCGGCGAGACGGTTCGAATGAGCCCGGCCTCGGCCGGGCACGTCGAGTTTTCGGCGAGATATTTGCGTTTTTCCGCTTCCGGGGCGCTTTGGGGGCCCGTATCTCGGGCCCCCGGGGGCCCACGGGGCTGGGGGCGGTCTCATTCGAAAGGTCTCGTCCCGTTCTCCAGCCGACAAAAATTTGGCGTCGATCGGAGCCGCCTTCGGAGAGCTACGGTCGTTTGAAGCCCCGTGCGGTGGGGTTACCGTCCTTCAAACAGCCGCCGCTCGCAGGGGGAGTCCCGGGGAGGCATGGTTGCCTGTATGACTTGGGCTTAGAGCACCCAGCCCCGCGCTCCTGGAGGAACCTCCGGTGCACAGGGTCTGCTGCAACCAGCCACGTGGGTTCTGAGGGGTAGGGGAGCGTGCGCTCTCCTCCCCGGGCGGGCGGCCGGGCCCTGGGGGCTCGCGCCTCCACGGAGGGACCTCGCTCCCGGGGCTTCGTCCCCGGGGCTCGGGGACTCCGTGGCGGCTCGGCCCCCGGGGTTCGACCCCGCTCGCTCGCTCCAAAACCCAAGTCCAAAACGTGGGGTTGCACGGGAGCTCCGGGCGCGACGGGTCTCCACGCACGGCCCCGGGGAGGGAGCTCCGACCCGGGCCGGAGGCAGATTCGCCCCCCGCCCCCCGGCTGTCCGCCCGGAGCCGAGACGGTCCTAAAACGGGCCTTGGGGGTGATGTAGAAGGGTAACGCTCACACAACCAGGACTCACACAAACCGATCTGCATCCCAGGCAGGGTGCGGGTCTCCTGGGCACGAATAAAGCCCGATGCCCCGTGGGTGATGTTGGCCCTGGCCACTCAAGGCACTCACCCAAGCCAGAGAGGGTGCACTCTGGCTGGGGAAGCAGATTCAATCTCTGCTGTGGTGGAGCTCTGGAAAAACGCCAAACCTCCAGGAAAAGACGGCCCGGTTTCTCTGAAAAGTGCATCCCAGGCAGGGTGCGGGTCTCATGGGCACGAATAAAGCCCGATGCCCGTGGGTGATGTTGGCCCTGGCCACTCAAGGCACTCACCCAAGCCAGAGAGGGTGCACTCTGGCTGGGGAAGCAGATTCAATCTCTGCTGTGGTGGAGCTCTGGAAAAAACGCGAAACCTCCAGGAAAAGACGGCCCGATTTCTCTGAAAAGTGCATCCCAGGCAGGGTGCGGGTCTCCTGGGCACGAATAAAGCCCGATGCCCCGTGGGTGATGTTGGCCCTGGCCACTCAAGGCACTCACCCAAGCCAGAGAGGGTGCACTCTGGCTGGGGAAGCAGATTCAATCTCTGCTGTGGTGGAGCTCTGGAAAAACGCGAAACCTCCAGGAAAAGACGGCCCGGTTTCTCTGAAAAGTGCATCCCAGGCAGGGTGCGGGTCTCATGGGCACGAATAAAGCCCGATGCCCGTGGGTGATGTTGGCCCTGGCCACTCAAGGCACTCACCCAAGCCAGAGAGGGTGCACTCTGGCTGGGGAAACAGATTCAATCTCTGCTGTGGTGGAGCTCTGAAAAAAAAAAAACGCGAAACCTCCAGGAAAAGACGGCCCGGTTTCTCTGAAAAGTGCATCCCAGGCAGGGTGCGGGTCTCATGGGCACGAATAAAGCCCGATGCCCGTGGGTGATGTTGGCCCTGGCCACTCAAGGCACTCACCCAAGCCAGAGAGGGTGCACTCTGGCTGGGGAAGCAGATTCAATCTCTGCTGTGGTGGAGCTCTGAAAAAAAAAAAAAACGCGAAACCTCCAGGAAAAGACGGCCCGATTTCTCTGAAAAGTGCATCCCAGGCAGGGTGCGGGGTCTCCTGGGCACGAATAAAGCCCGATGCCCACCTTGAAACGGAGCCTGGGCTCGACTCTGAAGTCCAGATCTCGAAAAACGACAGAGTCCAAAAAGGTGCGGTGGCTCCAAACCTCCATGCCCTCAGACCTCCCTGGCCAGCCCAGGGAGGGTGGCCCGTCCTGGGCCAGACTCAGATTTCCCCCGCCACCCCTGGAGCTCCGCCTGGAGCGAAGACGGTCCTAAAACGGACCATGGGGCTCTTGTAGAGGATGAGGGAGGGAGAGAGGGGCCTTCAGAGAGCCCCTTGGCCGGCTTGACTCTGGAGTCGAATTTGGAAAAATAGACAAAGTCCATAAACGTGCTGTTGGTTCGGACCTCCAGGGCACTCAAGGCACTCACCCAAGCCAGAGAGGGTGCACTCTGGCTGGGGAAGAGGATTCAATCTCTGCTGTGGTGGAGCTCTGAAAAACACGAGAACCTCCAGGAAAAGGCGGCCCGGTTTCTCTGAAAAGTGCATCCCAGGCAGGGTGCGGGTCTCCTGGGCAAGAACGAAGCCCAATGCCCACCTTGAAACGGAGCCTGGGCTCGACTCTGAAGCCCAGATCTCGAAAAACGACAGAGTACAAAAAATGTGCGGTGGCTCCAAACCTCCATGCCCTCAGACCTCCCTGGCCAGCCCAGGGAGGGTGGCCCGTCCTGGGCCAGATTCAGATTCGCCCGCCACCCCTGGAGCTCCGCCTGGAGCGAAGACGGTCCTAAAACGGGCCTTCGGGGATGTATGAGAGAGGGGAAGCGTGGTGGTGGCAAACACAGAGGACCCCCTACCAGCGATCAGACCGTCGTGAGTCCCACTCAGAGTCACTCTGGGTGGGCATGTAAAAATCCAGATTACGCCGCGCTGGAGCTCTGGAAGTTACGAGACCTCCAGGAAAAGACAGGCTGGTTTTCTGAAAAGTGCACCCCAGGCAGGGTGCATCTTTTCCTGGGCACGAGCCCAGCGCACATGGTGTGGTGGTCCGGCTCTGGTGCCAAAGTTTGGGGGAAAAAATAGACAGAGTCCAATAACGTGGTGTGGTTCCAAAGCTCCATGCCCTCAGACCTCCCTGGCCAGCCCAGGGAGGGTGGCCCGTCCTGGGCCAGATTCAGATTTGCCCGCCACCCCTGGAGCTCCGCCTGGAGCGAAGACGGTCCTAAAACGGGCCTTCGGGGATGTATGAGAGAGGGGGAAGCGTGGTGGTGGCAAACACAGAGGACCCCTACCAGCGATCAGACCGTCGTGAGTCCCACTCAGACTCACTCTGGGTGGGCATATAAAATCCAGACTACGCCCCGTCGGAGCTCTGGAAGTACGAGACCTCCAGGAAAAGACAGGCTGG
The DNA here is from genome assembly GCF_988280905.1 of Pimephales promelas. Lineage (NCBI taxonomy): Eukaryota > Metazoa > Chordata > Actinopteri > Cypriniformes > Leuciscidae > Pimephales > Pimephales promelas. Next base: position 52,270,821 of record NC_142770.1, on the reverse strand, counting down.
TTTTCTGAAAAGTGCACCCCAGGCAGGGTGCATCTTTCCTGGGCACGAGCCCGGCGCACGTGGCGGGGTCCGGCTCTGGTGCCAAAAAAATTGAGAAAAATCGACTAAGTCCAATGGCGTGACGTGGGTTCAAAGCTCCATGGTCTCAGACCTCCCTGGCCAGCCCAGGGAGGGTGGCCCGTCCTGGGCCAGAGTCAGATTCGCCCGACACCCCCTGGAGCTCGACCTGGAGGGAAGACGGTCCTAAAACGGGCCTTCGGGGCTGTATGGAAGAGGGCAAGTGTGGTGGTGCAAAACACAGAGCACCCCCTACCATTGATCAGACCGTCGTGAGTCCCACTCAGACTCGCTCTGGGTGGGCATATAAAATCCAGACTACGCCCCCCCCGTCGGAGCTCTGGAAGTACGAGACCTCCAGGAAAAGACAGGCCGGTTTTATGTAAAGTGCACCCCAGGCAGGGTGCGTCTTTCCTGGGCACGAGCCCGGCGCGCGTGGCGGGGTCCGGCTCTGGTGCCAAAAAATTTGAGTAAAATCGACTAAGTCCAATGACGTGGTGTGGTTCCAAAGCTCCATGGTCTCAGACCTCCCTGGCCAGCCCAGGGAGGGTGGCCCCGTCCTGGGCCAGAGTCAGATTCGCCCGACACCCCCTGGAGCTCGACCTGGAGGGAAGACGGTCCTAAAACGGGCCTTCGGGGCTGTATGGAAGAGGGCAAGTGTGGTGGTGCAAAACACAGAGCACCCCCTACCATTGATCAGACCGTCGTGAGTCCCACTCAGACTCGCTCTGGGTGGGCATATAAAATCCAGACTGCGCCCCCGTCGGAGCTCTGGAAGTACGAGACCTCCAGGAAAAGACGGGCTGGTTTTATGGAAAAAGTGCACCCCAGGCATATGCTTGTCGAACGGTCGGTCTGGGTAAACGGCGAGTGTCCGTGCTGTTGCGTGCGAACGAGATTCCCAATGCTAACGAACCTCCCCCGGCTGGCGACCGGGGAGAGCGCCTCGTTTTCGGGCACGAGCGAATGCGTCTGCCTGGCGGAGCCCCCGTCGGTGCCGAGGTGGTCCTGAGACGGGCCTTCGGGGTTTTGTCGAGGAAGGGGACAAGCGCCCCAATCGGACAAGGCGACGGGCTAAAAAATGGTGCTCGGTATCGGTTTCTGACATCCAGGCGGGGATGCGTCATCTGGGGTCGGCAGGCAGGCAGGCAGGCGGTCACCAGGGCGCTCTGGAGGAAAAGGCCCCCCTCCGGAAAAAAAGGACAGAGTCCGTAAACGTGAAGTCGAAAGAGTTCCCCAGGGCCGGCCCGTCTCCATGGCCGGTGACCTGGGTGGGTGCCTCGGACCCGGGGCGAGACGGTATCGGTGGGCGTGAACGGAGCACCCGTCGGTGCCGAGACGGTCCTAAAACGGGCCTTCGGGGTTTTGTCGAGGAAGGGGACGAGAGCCCCGCTCGGACAAGGTGACGGACCAAAAAAAAAAGCGTTGCTCGGTATCGGTTTCCGACATCCTGGGGAGGATGCGTCGTCTGGGGTCGGCAGGCAGGCGGTAACCAGGGCGCTCTGGAGGAAAAGGCCCCCCTCCGGAAAAAAGGGACAGAGTCCCTAAACGTGAAGTCGAAAGAGTTTACCAGGACGGCCCGCCTCCCGGGCCGGTCACCCGGGAGGGCGCTTCGTGCCCGGGGCGAGACGGTATCGGTGGGCGCGGCGGAGCTTCCGTCGGTGCCAAGACGGTCCTAAAACGGGCCTTCGGGGTTTTGTCGAGGAGGGGACAAACGCCCCGCTCGGACAAGGTAACGGATCTCCGTGTGACGGGCGCCTCCGGGTTGCCCACCCCCGGGGCCCGAGAGGAGCGCACCCCCTCCTCCCGGGCCGTCGACGCGAGGGGTGTTTAGCCTGATCGATTGGAACTTCGGACGCGCCTGGGGACGGCCCCTGCCCGGTCGAGAGACCGCTATGGGCAGCTTGCTCCTCCCCGCTCTGCGCGTCGACTCTAGACGCGGCCTCCCTCCGGGGAAAGCAGGCCGCGTCGACCTCGGGAGACTCAGAAGACCCGTCTGAAACGAACGTCCGCCACGGCGGGCGGAGGACGCGGTCGCGTCGGTCGGATCGGACGGCGAGCGGATCGGGGGGCTCGACACATCCCCCCACCCTCCCAGTCTTCGAGCCGGCTCTTCGCACCCGCGCCTCCCCCGCCCGAAAGGCACCCTTTCCCGGTTACGGCCTCGACCCAGCGGCCACACCTTCTCCCCCCCAGAGAGAGAGGAGGGTTCCGCACGCGCCCCCTATGAGCGGCCGCGCCGTCCCCGAGCCCCCGGCCCGCCGACCCGGGCCGCACTCGAGGCGGAGCGAGACCCGTGTAGGAAGCCAGCGTGTTCGCGGTTCTCCTTCCCCCCCTACAGGGCGGTTTACCTGGTTGATCCTGCCAGTAGCATATGCTTGTCTCAAAGATTAAGCCATGCAGGTCTAAGTGCACACGGTCGGTACAGTGAAACTGCGAATGGCTCATTAAATCAGTTATGGTTCCTTTGATCGCTCCACCCGCTACTTGGATAACTGTGGCAATTCCAGAGCTAATACATGCAAACGAGCGCCGACCCGGCTCCCCTCGGGGGGTCGGGGACGCGTGCATTTATCAGATCCAAAACCCATCCGGGTGCGGCTCCGGCCGCCCCGGCCGCTTTGGTGACTCTAGATAACCTCGGGCCGATCGCGCGCCCTCCGCGGCGGCGACGACTCATTCGAATGTCTGCCCTATCAACTTTCGATGGTACATTCGGCGCCTACCATGGTGACCACGGGTAACGGGGAATCAGGGTTCGATTCCGGAGAGGGAGCCTGAGAAACGGCTACCACATCCAAGGAAGGCAGCAGGCGCGCAAATTACCCATTTCCGACACGGAGAGGTAGTGACGAAAAATAACAATACAGGTCTCTTTCGAGGCCCTGTAATTGGAATGAGCGTATCCTAAACCCATGGGCGAGGACCCATTGGAGGGCAAGTCTGGTGCCAGCAGCCGCGGTAATTCCAGCTCCAATAGCGTATACTAAAGTTGCTGCAGTTAAAAAGCTCGTAGTTGGATCTCGGGAGCGGGCCGGCGGTCCGCCGCGAGGCGAGCCACCGCCTGTCCCGGACCCCTGCCTCACGGCGCCCCCCGGATGCCCTTAACTGGGTGTCCGGTCCTCGGGGCCCGAAGCGTTTACTTTGAAAAAATTAGAGTGTTCAAAGCAGGCCGCCCGTCGCCGCTGAATACCGCAGCTAGGAATAATGGAATAGGACTCCGGTTCTATTTTGTGGGTTTCTGGAACCCGGGGCCATGATTGAGAGGGACGGCCGGGGGCATTCGTATTGCGCCGCTAGAGGTGAAATTCTTGGACCGGCGCAAGACGGACGAGAGCGAAAGCATTTGCCAAGAATGTTTTCATTAATCAAGAACGAAAGTCGGAGGTTCGAAGACGATCAGATACCGTCGTAGTTCCGACCGTAAACGATGCCGACCCGCGATCCGGCGGCGTTATTCCCATGACCCGCCGGGCAGCGTGCGGGAAACCACGAGTCTTTGGGTTCCGGGGGGAGTATGGTTGCAAAGCTGAAACTTAAAGGAATTGACGGAAGGGCACCACCAGGAGTGGAGCCTGCGGCTTAATTTGACTCAACACGGGAAAGCTCACCCGGCCCGGACACGGAAAGGATTGACAGATTGATAGCTCTTTCTCGATTCTGTGGGTGGTGGTGCATGGCCGTTCTTAGTTGGTGGAGCGATTTGTCTGGTTCATTCCGATAACGAACGAGACTCCGGCATGCTAACTAGTTACGCGGCCCCGAGCGGTCGGCGTCCAACTTCTTAGAGGGACAAGTGGCGTTCAGCCACGCGAGATGGAGCAATAACAGGTCTGTGATGCCCTTAGATGTCCGGGGCTGCACGCGCGCCACAATGGGCGGATCAGCGTGTGCCTACCCTGCGCCGAGAGGCGCGGGTAACCCGCTGAACCCCGCTCGTGATCGG
>NC_142770.1:52254318-52259318 GCF_988280905.1 Pimephales promelas | reverse complement strand
TCGAGTTACACCCGGTCAAAGCTGGACAGGAAGTGGCCGTATCTCGGGACCGGAAGGTCCCCGTGGCTCGGGACGGCGGGAGGAGCAAGGTCCCCGAGAGCGGGCCCCGCACCCGCCGCCGCGAGCCGCTGGGACCTCCCGGTCCCGAGATGGGCCCCGTTACGCGCGGGCGACTTTCGGAGAAAACGGCCCGTATCTCGGAGAGGGGAGGTCCCAGCGGCTCGCCCTTTCGGGTGTCGGGGGCTCCCCACGGGCCCTCTCGGACCCCGCCTGCCCCGGGCCCCTGGGACCTTTCCTTCCCGGGCGCCCCCCCGACACGTCGGGCCCCTTTTCTCCGGGACCCGGGGGCCCCGGAGCTCGGGGGCGGGCTCTTTGCGAGGGGCCCGCCGGGACGCCACACTTGACCCGAGTCCGGTGTCTCTGGGCCGCCGGGTCCCCGAGCTACGGGCGTTCGAATTCGGGGCCCGAAAATCCCTCAAAGTCCGAAAACGTGCAGTGGGCGGGGACTTCCGGGGCCCCGGAGGCTCTGACGGCACACCCAGGGAGGTGCACCGTCCTCGGGCACGGCCAGGTGGCCCCCCCGGGGTCCTGGAAGTCCCCCCGCCCCCCGGAGACACCCACACCCACACCCACCCACCCACCGGACGGGAAGATTCCGTTTTTCGCCGATATCTCGAAAACGGCCGGGCGAAAAAATTTCAAACTCGGGTCTTCCGTAGGCCTCGGGGGGCCCTATCCAAAGAGGCCACCCGCGTCCCCGGGGGCCTCGGGGTCAGGGAGTTAGGCCCGGTCAAAGGCGCGGCGTTTTTGGCTTATATCTCGCGAACCCCCGGGCCAATCTTCCCCAAACTCGAATCGACCGTAGTGCCGGACGGGGCCTTTCGAAAGAGCCCACCCACGAGGTCCAACTCGCCCGGGTCCCCGAGTTATAGCCGTTCAAAGTCGGGGGTCCCGGCGAACGGCGATCCGGTAGGGGGCGTCCCCGGGGCCCGCCGCCGCCCTGGTTCGAGCGAGGGCCCCCGTGGGACCTCGCCACCCAAATTTGAGCTCTCTGGGCCTTCGCGTCGCGGAGATACGGGCGATTTTCTCCCGGGATCGTGACGTCATCGGCGGGCGCCATTTCAGAGCGCGGCCGAGGGTTTTCGGCCGATATCTCCGCGAATACTCGACCAAAAACGACGAAACGCATATGGACGCGTTCAGCTCGGCGAGACGGTTCGAATGAGCCCGGCCTCGGCCGGGCACGTCGAGTTTTCGGCGAGATATTTGCGTTTTTCCGCTTCCGGGGCGCTTTGGGGGCCCGTATCTCGGGCCCCCGGGGGCCCACGGGGCTGGGGGCGGTCTCATTCGAAAGGTCTCGTCCCGTTCTCCAGCCGACAAAAATTTGGCGTCGATCGGAGCCGCCTTCGGAGAGCTACGGTCGTTTGAAGCCCCGTGCGGTGGGGTTACCGTCCTTCAAACAGCCGCCGCTCGCAGGGGGAGTCCCGGGGAGGCATGGTTGCCTGTATGACTTGGGCTTAGAGCACCCAGCCCCGCGCTCCTGGAGGAACCTCCGGTGCACAGGGTCTGCTGCAACCAGCCACGTGGGTTCTGAGGGGTAGGGGAGCGTGCGCTCTCCTCCCCGGGCGGGCGGCCGGGCCCTGGGGGCTCGCGCCTCCACGGAGGGACCTCGCTCCCGGGGCTTCGTCCCCGGGGCTCGGGGACTCCGTGGCGGCTCGGCCCCCGGGGTTCGACCCCGCTCGCTCGCTCCAAAACCCAAGTCCAAAACGTGGGGTTGCACGGGAGCTCCGGGCGCGACGGGTCTCCACGCACGGCCCCGGGGAGGGAGCTCCGACCCGGGCCGGAGGCAGATTCGCCCCCCGCCCCCCGGCTGTCCGCCCGGAGCCGAGACGGTCCTAAAACGGGCCTTGGGGGTGATGTAGAAGGGTAACGCTCACACAACCAGGACTCACACAAACCGATCTGCATCCCAGGCAGGGTGCGGGTCTCCTGGGCACGAATAAAGCCCGATGCCCCGTGGGTGATGTTGGCCCTGGCCACTCAAGGCACTCACCCAAGCCAGAGAGGGTGCACTCTGGCTGGGGAAGCAGATTCAATCTCTGCTGTGGTGGAGCTCTGGAAAAACGCCAAACCTCCAGGAAAAGACGGCCCGGTTTCTCTGAAAAGTGCATCCCAGGCAGGGTGCGGGTCTCATGGGCACGAATAAAGCCCGATGCCCGTGGGTGATGTTGGCCCTGGCCACTCAAGGCACTCACCCAAGCCAGAGAGGGTGCACTCTGGCTGGGGAAGCAGATTCAATCTCTGCTGTGGTGGAGCTCTGGAAAAAACGCGAAACCTCCAGGAAAAGACGGCCCGATTTCTCTGAAAAGTGCATCCCAGGCAGGGTGCGGGTCTCCTGGGCACGAATAAAGCCCGATGCCCCGTGGGTGATGTTGGCCCTGGCCACTCAAGGCACTCACCCAAGCCAGAGAGGGTGCACTCTGGCTGGGGAAGCAGATTCAATCTCTGCTGTGGTGGAGCTCTGGAAAAACGCGAAACCTCCAGGAAAAGACGGCCCGGTTTCTCTGAAAAGTGCATCCCAGGCAGGGTGCGGGTCTCATGGGCACGAATAAAGCCCGATGCCCGTGGGTGATGTTGGCCCTGGCCACTCAAGGCACTCACCCAAGCCAGAGAGGGTGCACTCTGGCTGGGGAAACAGATTCAATCTCTGCTGTGGTGGAGCTCTGAAAAAAAAAAAACGCGAAACCTCCAGGAAAAGACGGCCCGGTTTCTCTGAAAAGTGCATCCCAGGCAGGGTGCGGGTCTCATGGGCACGAATAAAGCCCGATGCCCGTGGGTGATGTTGGCCCTGGCCACTCAAGGCACTCACCCAAGCCAGAGAGGGTGCACTCTGGCTGGGGAAGCAGATTCAATCTCTGCTGTGGTGGAGCTCTGAAAAAAAAAAAAAACGCGAAACCTCCAGGAAAAGACGGCCCGATTTCTCTGAAAAGTGCATCCCAGGCAGGGTGCGGGGTCTCCTGGGCACGAATAAAGCCCGATGCCCACCTTGAAACGGAGCCTGGGCTCGACTCTGAAGTCCAGATCTCGAAAAACGACAGAGTCCAAAAAGGTGCGGTGGCTCCAAACCTCCATGCCCTCAGACCTCCCTGGCCAGCCCAGGGAGGGTGGCCCGTCCTGGGCCAGACTCAGATTTCCCCCGCCACCCCTGGAGCTCCGCCTGGAGCGAAGACGGTCCTAAAACGGACCATGGGGCTCTTGTAGAGGATGAGGGAGGGAGAGAGAGGGGCCTTCAGAGAGCCCCTTGGCCGGCTTGACTCTGGAGTCGAATTTGGAAAAATAGACAAAGTCCATAAACGTGCTGTTGGTTCGGACCTCCAGGGCACTCAAGGCACTCACCCAAGCCAGAGAGGGTGCACTCTGGCTGGGGAAGAGGATTCAATCTCTGCTGTGGTGGAGCTCTGAAAAACACGAGAACCTCCAGGAAAAGGCGGCCCGGTTTCTCTGAAAAGTGCATCCCAGGCAGGGTGCGGGTCTCCTGGGCAAGAACGAAGCCCAATGCCCACCTTGAAACGGAGCCTGGGCTCGACTCTGAAGCCCAGATCTCGAAAAACGACAGAGTACAAAAAATGTGCGGTGGCTCCAAACCTCCATGCCCTCAGACCTCCCTGGCCAGCCCAGGGAGGGTGGCCCGTCCTGGGCCAGATTCAGATTCGCCCGCCACCCCTGGAGCTCCGCCTGGAGCGAAGACGGTCCTAAAACGGGCCTTCGGGGATGTATGAGAGAGGGGAAGCGTGGTGGTGGCAAACACAGAGGACCCCCTACCAGCGATCAGACCGTCGTGAGTCCCACTCAGAGTCACTCTGGGTGGGCATGTAAAAATCCAGATTACGCCGCGCTGGAGCTCTGGAAGTTACGAGACCTCCAGGAAAAGACAGGCTGGTTTTCTGAAAAGTGCACCCCAGGCAGGGTGCATCTTTTCCTGGGCACGAGCCCAGCGCACATGGTGTGGTGGTCCGGCTCTGGTGCCAAAGTTTGGGGGAAAAAATAGACAGAGTCCAATAACGTGGTGTGGTTCCAAAGCTCCATGCCCTCAGACCTCCCTGGCCAGCCCAGGGAGGGTGGCCCGTCCTGGGCCAGATTCAGATTTGCCCGCCACCCCTGGAGCTCCGCCTGGAGCGAAGACGGTCCTAAAACGGGCCTTCGGGGATGTATGAGAGAGGGGGAAGCGTGGTGGTGGCAAACACAGAGGACCCCTACCAGCGATCAGACCGTCGTGAGTCCCACTCAGACTCACTCTGGGTGGGCATATAAAATCCAGACTACGCCCCGTCGGAGCTCTGGAAGTACGAGACCTCCAGGAAAAGACAGGCTGGTTTTCTGAAAAGTGCACCCCAGGCAGGGTGCATCTTTCCTGGGCACGAGCCCGGCGCACGTGGCGGGGTCCGGCTCTGGTGCCAAAAAAATTGAGAAAAATCGACTAAGTCCAATGGCGTGACGTGGGTTCAAAGCTCCATGGTCTCAGACCTCCCTGGCCAGCCCAGGGAGGGTGGCCCGTCCTGGGCCAGAGTCAGATTCGCCCGACACCCCCTGGAGCTCGACCTGGAGGGAAGACGGTCCTAAAACGGGCCTTCGGGGCTGTATGGAAGAGGGCAAGTGTGGTGGTGCAAAACACAGAGCACCCCCTACCATTGATCAGACCGTCGTGAGTCCCACTCAGACTCGCTCTGGGTGGGCATATAAAATCCAGACTACGCCCCCCCCGTCGGAGCTCTGGAAGTACGAGACCTCCAGGAAAAGACAGGCCGGTTTTATGTAAAGTGCACCCCAGGCAGGGTGCGTCTTTCCTGGGCACGAGCCCGGCGCGCGTGGCGGGGTCCGGCTCTGGTGCCAAAAAATTTGAGTAAAATCGACTAAGTCCAATGACGTGGTGTGGTTCCAAAGCTCCATGGTCTCAGACCTCCCTGGCCAGCCCAGGGAGGGTGGCCCCGTCCTGGGCCAGA
>NC_142770.1:52236818-52244318 GCF_988280905.1 Pimephales promelas | reverse complement strand
AGTGGGGCTGAGGGGGTCCAGGCGGGTGCCCCCTGGTCCCCCCCGACGTGTTAGGGGGCGAGCGGTGGGTCTCCCCCAAGCCCAAAGCCCCGGTTCCCAGAGTCGGGTAAACTGCGCGACTAACAATGACTCTCTTAAGGTAGTCAGAAACCGGTGTGAGTGGTGTGGAAAGCCGATTCGGGGCTCCACGCTCTGGGCACAGGGGGATCTCCTAGTGGTGCCCCCCAGGCCCAGAGTGTGGAGCCCCAACTCGGCTTATTTTTATTTTTATTATTATTTTTTTTTTTTATTTAATTATTATTTTGGGATTATTAGACTGGGTAGAAGTTGCAACTTCAAACGGGCATATCTCCGGAACCAAGCCGAGTTGGGGCCCCATACACCCGGCGTGGGGGGCCCTCCTAGAGGCCCCCAATACCCCCGAGTGTGGAGCCCCAACTCGGCTTACTTTTCGAGTTACAGCCGGTCAAAGTTGAAACTTTAAAGGGCCATATCTCCGGAACCAAGCCGAGTTGGGGCCCCATACACCCGGCGTGGGGGGCCCTCCTAGAGGCCCCCAATACCACCGAGTGTGGAGCCCCAACTCGGCTCACTTTTCGAGTTACAGCCGGTCAAAGTTGAAACTTTAAAGGGCCATATCTCCGGAACCAAGCCGAGTTGGGGCCCCATACACCCGGCGTGGGGGGCCCTCCTAGAGGCCCCCAATACCCCCGAGTGTGGAGCCCCAACTCGGCTCACTTTTCGAGTTACAGCCGGTCAAAGTTGAAACTTTAAAGGGCCATATCTCCGGAACCAAGCCGAGTTGGGGCCCCATACACCCGGCGTGGGGGGCCCTCCCAGAGGCCCCCAATACCCCCGAGTGTGGAGCCCCAACTCGGCTTACTTTTCGAGTTACACCCGGTCAAAGCTGGACAGGAAGTGGCCGTATCTCGGGACCGGAAGGTCCCCGTGGCTCGGGACGGCGGGAGGAGCAAGGTCCCCGAGAGCGGGCCCCGCACCCGCCGCCGCGAGCCGCTGGGACCTCCCGGTCCCGAGATGGGCCCCGTTACGCGCGGGCGACTTTCGGAGAAAACGGCCCGTATCTCGGAGAGGGGAGGTCCCAGCGGCTCGCCCTTTCGGGTGTCGGGGGCTCCCCACGGGCCCTCTCGGACCCCGCCTGCCCCGGGCCCCTGGGACCTTTCCTTCCCGGGCGCCCCCCCGACACGTCGGGCCCCTTTTCTCCGGGACCCGGGGGCCCCGGAGCTCGGGGGCGGGCTCTTTGCGAGGGGCCCGCCGGGACGCCACACTTGACCCGAGTCCGGTGTCTCTGGGCCGCCGGGTCCCCGAGCTACGGGCGTTCGAATTCGGGGCCCGAAAATCCCTCAAAGTCCGAAAACGTGCAGTGGGCGGGGACTTCCGGGGCCCCGGAGGCTCTGACGGCACACCCAGGGAGGTGCACCGTCCTCGGGCACGGCCAGGTGGCCCCCCCGGGGTCCTGGAAGTCCCCCCGCCCCCCGGAGACACCCACACCCACACCCACCCACCCACCGGACGGGAAGATTCCGTTTTTCGCCGATATCTCGAAAACGGCCGGGCGAAAAAATTTCAAACTCGGGTCTTCCGTAGGCCTCGGGGGGCCCTATCCAAAGAGGCCACCCGCGTCCCCGGGGGCCTCGGGGTCAGGGAGTTAGGCCCGGTCAAAGGCGCGGCGTTTTTGGCTTATATCTCGCGAACCCCCGGGCCAATCTTCCCCAAACTCGAATCGACCGTAGTGCCGGACGGGGCCTTTCGAAAGAGCCCACCCACGAGGTCCAACTCGCCCGGGTCCCCGAGTTATAGCCGTTCAAAGTCGGGGGTCCCGGCGAACGGCGATCCGGTAGGGGGCGTCCCCGGGGCCCGCCGCCGCCCTGGTTCGAGCGAGGGCCCCCGTGGGACCTCGCCACCCAAATTTGAGCTCTCTGGGCCTTCGCGTCGCGGAGATACGGGCGATTTTCTCCCGGGATCGTGACGTCATCGGCGGGCGCCATTTCAGAGCGCGGCCGAGGGTTTTCGGCCGATATCTCCGCGAATACTCGACCAAAAACGACGAAACGCATATGGACGCGTTCAGCTCGGCGAGACGGTTCGAATGAGCCCGGCCTCGGCCGGGCACGTCGAGTTTTCGGCGAGATATTTGCGTTTTTCCGCTTCCGGGGCGCTTTGGGGGCCCGTATCTCGGGCCCCCGGGGGCCCACGGGGCTGGGGGCGGTCTCATTCGAAAGGTCTCGTCCCGTTCTCCAGCCGACAAAAATTTGGCGTCGATCGGAGCCGCCTTCGGAGAGCTACGGTCGTTTGAAGCCCCGTGCGGTGGGGTTACCGTCCTTCAAACAGCCGCCGCTCGCAGGGGGAGTCCCGGGGAGGCATGGTTGCCTGTATGACTTGGGCTTAGAGCACCCAGCCCCGCGCTCCTGGAGGAACCTCCGGTGCACAGGGTCTGCTGCAACCAGCCACGTGGGTTCTGAGGGGTAGGGGAGCGTGCGCTCTCCTCCCCGGGCGGGCGGCCGGGCCCTGGGGGCTCGCGCCTCCACGGAGGGACCTCGCTCCCGGGGCTTCGTCCCCGGGGCTCGGGGACTCCGTGGCGGCTCGGCCCCCGGGGTTCGACCCCGCTCGCTCGCTCCAAAACCCAAGTCCAAAACGTGGGGTTGCACGGGAGCTCCGGGCGCGACGGGTCTCCACGCACGGCCCCGGGGAGGGAGCTCCGACCCGGGCCGGAGGCAGATTCGCCCCCCGCCCCCCGGCTGTCCGCCCGGAGCCGAGACGGTCCTAAAACGGGCCTTGGGGGTGATGTAGAAGGGTAACGCTCACACAACCAGGACTCACACAAACCGATCTGCATCCCAGGCAGGGTGCGGGTCTCCTGGGCACGAATAAAGCCCGATGCCCCGTGGGTGATGTTGGCCCTGGCCACTCAAGGCACTCACCCAAGCCAGAGAGGGTGCACTCTGGCTGGGGAAGCAGATTCAATCTCTGCTGTGGTGGAGCTCTGGAAAAACGCCAAACCTCCAGGAAAAGACGGCCCGGTTTCTCTGAAAAGTGCATCCCAGGCAGGGTGCGGGTCTCATGGGCACGAATAAAGCCCGATGCCCGTGGGTGATGTTGGCCCTGGCCACTCAAGGCACTCACCCAAGCCAGAGAGGGTGCACTCTGGCTGGGGAAGCAGATTCAATCTCTGCTGTGGTGGAGCTCTGGAAAAAACGCGAAACCTCCAGGAAAAGACGGCCCGATTTCTCTGAAAAGTGCATCCCAGGCAGGGTGCGGGTCTCCTGGGCACGAATAAAGCCCGATGCCCCGTGGGTGATGTTGGCCCTGGCCACTCAAGGCACTCACCCAAGCCAGAGAGGGTGCACTCTGGCTGGGGAAGCAGATTCAATCTCTGCTGTGGTGGAGCTCTGGAAAAACGCGAAACCTCCAGGAAAAGACGGCCCGGTTTCTCTGAAAAGTGCATCCCAGGCAGGGTGCGGGTCTCATGGGCACGAATAAAGCCCGATGCCCGTGGGTGATGTTGGCCCTGGCCACTCAAGGCACTCACCCAAGCCAGAGAGGGTGCACTCTGGCTGGGGAAACAGATTCAATCTCTGCTGTGGTGGAGCTCTGAAAAAAAAAAAACGCGAAACCTCCAGGAAAAGACGGCCCGGTTTCTCTGAAAAGTGCATCCCAGGCAGGGTGCGGGTCTCATGGGCACGAATAAAGCCCGATGCCCGTGGGTGATGTTGGCCCTGGCCACTCAAGGCACTCACCCAAGCCAGAGAGGGTGCACTCTGGCTGGGGAAGCAGATTCAATCTCTGCTGTGGTGGAGCTCTGAAAAAAAAAAAAAACGCGAAACCTCCAGGAAAAGACGGCCCGATTTCTCTGAAAAGTGCATCCCAGGCAGGGTGCGGGGTCTCCTGGGCACGAATAAAGCCCGATGCCCACCTTGAAACGGAGCCTGGGCTCGACTCTGAAGTCCAGATCTCGAAAAACGACAGAGTCCAAAAAGGTGCGGTGGCTCCAAACCTCCATGCCCTCAGACCTCCCTGGCCAGCCCAGGGAGGGTGGCCCGTCCTGGGCCAGACTCAGATTTCCCCCGCCACCCCTGGAGCTCCGCCTGGAGCGAAGACGGTCCTAAAACGGACCATGGGGCTCTTGTAGAGGATGAGGGAGGGAGAGAGGGGCCTTCAGAGAGCCCCTTGGCCGGCTTGACTCTGGAGTCGAATTTGGAAAAATAGACAAAGTCCATAAACGTGCTGTTGGTTCGGACCTCCAGGGCACTCAAGGCACTCACCCAAGCCAGAGAGGGTGCACTCTGGCTGGGGAAGAGGATTCAATCTCTGCTGTGGTGGAGCTCTGAAAAACACGAGAACCTCCAGGAAAAGGCGGCCCGGTTTCTCTGAAAAGTGCATCCCAGGCAGGGTGCGGGTCTCCTGGGCAAGAACGAAGCCCAATGCCCACCTTGAAACGGAGCCTGGGCTCGACTCTGAAGCCCAGATCTCGAAAAACGACAGAGTACAAAAAATGTGCGGTGGCTCCAAACCTCCATGCCCTCAGACCTCCCTGGCCAGCCCAGGGAGGGTGGCCCGTCCTGGGCCAGATTCAGATTCGCCCGCCACCCCTGGAGCTCCGCCTGGAGCGAAGACGGTCCTAAAACGGGCCTTCGGGGATGTAGAGAGGGGAAGCGTGGTGGTGGCAAACACAGAGGACCCCCTACCAGCGATCAGACCGTCGTGAGTCCCACTCAGAGTCACTCTGGGTGGGCATGTAAAAATCCAGATTACGCCGCGCTGGAGCTCTGGAAGTTACGAGACCTCCAGGAAAAGACAGGCTGGTTTTCTGAAAAGTGCACCCCAGGCAGGGTGCATCTTTTCCTGGGCACGAGCCCAGCGCACATGGTGTGGTGGTCCGGCTCTGGTGCCAAAGTTTGGGGGAAAAAATAGACAGAGTCCAATAACGTGGTGTGGTTCCAAAGCTCCATGCCCTCAGACCTCCCTGGCCAGCCCAGGGAGGGTGGCCCGTCCTGGGCCAGATTCAGATTTGCCCGCCACCCCTGGAGCTCCGCCTGGAGCGAAGACGGTCCTAAAACGGGCCTTCGGGGATGTATGAGAGAGGGGGAAGCGTGGTGGTGGCAAACACAGAGGACCCCTACCAGCGATCAGACCGTCGTGAGTCCCACTCAGACTCACTCTGGGTGGGCATATAAAATCCAGACTACGCCCCGTCGGAGCTCTGGAAGTACGAGACCTCCAGGAAAAGACAGGCTGGTTTTCTGAAAAGTGCACCCCAGGCAGGGTGCATCTTTCCTGGGCACGAGCCCGGCGCACGTGGCGGGGTCCGGCTCTGGTGCCAAAAAAATTGAGAAAAATCGACTAAGTCCAATGGCGTGACGTGGGTTCAAAGCTCCATGGTCTCAGACCTCCCTGGCCAGCCCAGGGAGGGTGGCCCGTCCTGGGCCAGAGTCAGATTCGCCCGACACCCCCTGGAGCTCGACCTGGAGGGAAGACGGTCCTAAAACGGGCCTTCGGGGCTGTATGGAAGAGGGCAAGTGTGGTGGTGCAAAACACAGAGCACCCCCTACCATTGATCAGACCGTCGTGAGTCCCACTCAGACTCGCTCTGGGTGGGCATATAAAATCCAGACTACGCCCCCCCCGTCGGAGCTCTGGAAGTACGAGACCTCCAGGAAAAGACAGGCCGGTTTTATGTAAAGTGCACCCCAGGCAGGGTGCGTCTTTCCTGGGCACGAGCCCGGCGCGCGTGGCGGGGTCCGGCTCTGGTGCCAAAAAATTTGAGTAAAATCGACTAAGTCCAATGACGTGGTGTGGTTCCAAAGCTCCATGGTCTCAGACCTCCCTGGCCAGCCCAGGGAGGGTGGCCCCGTCCTGGGCCAGAGTCAGATTCGCCCGACACCCCCTGGAGCTCGACCTGGAGGGAAGACGGTCCTAAAACGGGCCTTCGGGGCTGTATGGAAGAGGGCAAGTGTGGTGGTGCAAAACACAGAGCACCCCCTACCATTGATCAGACCGTCGTGAGTCCCACTCAGACTCGCTCTGGGTGGGCATATAAAATCCAGACTGCGCCCCCGTCGGAGCTCTGGAAGTACGAGACCTCCAGGAAAAGACGGGCTGGTTTTATGGAAAAAGTGCACCCCAGGCATATGCTTGTCGAACGGTCGGTCTGGGTAAACGGCGAGTGTCCGTGCTGTTGCGTGCGAACGAGATTCCCAATGCTAACGAACCTCCCCCGGCTGGCGACCGGGGAGAGCGCCTCGTTTTCGGGCACGAGCGAATGCGTCTGCCTGGCGGAGCCCCCGTCGGTGCCGAGGTGGTCCTGAGACGGGCCTTCGGGGTTTTGTCGAGGAAGGGGACAAGCGCCCCAATCGGACAAGGCGACGGGCTAAAAAATGGTGCTCGGTATCGGTTTCTGACATCCAGGCGGGGATGCGTCATCTGGGGTCGGCAGGCAGGCAGGCAGGCGGTCACCAGGGCGCTCTGGAGGAAAAGGCCCCCCTCCGGAAAAAAAGGACAGAGTCCGTAAACGTGAAGTCGAAAGAGTTCCCCAGGGCCGGCCCGTCTCCATGGCCGGTGACCTGGGTGGGTGCCTCGGACCCGGGGCGAGACGGTATCGGTGGGCGTGAACGGAGCACCCGTCGGTGCCGAGACGGTCCTAAAACGGGCCTTCGGGGTTTTGTCGAGGAAGGGGACGAGAGCCCCGCTCGGACAAGGTGACGGACCAAAAAAAAAAGCGTTGCTCGGTATCGGTTTCCGACATCCTGGGGAGGATGCGTCGTCTGGGGTCGGCAGGCAGGCGGTAACCAGGGCGCTCTGGAGGAAAAGGCCCCCCTCCGGAAAAAAGGGACAGAGTCCCTAAACGTGAAGTCGAAAGAGTTTACCAGGACGGCCCGCCTCCCGGGCCGGTCACCCGGGAGGGCGCTTCGTGCCCGGGGCGAGACGGTATCGGTGGGCGCGGCGGAGCTTCCGTCGGTGCCAAGACGGTCCTAAAACGGGCCTTCGGGGTTTTGTCGAGGAGGGGACAAACGCCCCGCTCGGACAAGGTAACGGATCTCCGTGTGACGGGCGCCTCCGGGTTGCCCACCCCCGGGGCCCGAGAGGAGCGCACCCCCTCCTCCCGGGCCGTCGACGCGAGGGGTGTTTAGCCTGATCGATTGGAACTTCGGACGCGCCTGGGGACGGCCCCTGCCCGGTCGAGAGACCGCTATGGGCAGCTTGCTCCTCCCCGCTCTGCGCGTCGACTCTAGACGCGGCCTCCCTCCGGGGAAAGCAGGCCGCGTCGACCTCGGGAGACTCAGAAGACCCGTCTGAAACGAACGTCCGCCACGGCGGGCGGAGGACGCGGTCGCGTCGGTCGGATCGGACGGCGAGCGGATCGGGGGGCTCGACACATCCCCCCACCCTCCCAGTCTTCGAGCCGGCTCTTCGCACCCGCGCCTCCCCCGCCCGAAAGGCACCCTTTCCCGGTTACGGCCTCGACCCAGCGGCCACACCTTCTCC
>NC_142770.1:52221818-52226818 GCF_988280905.1 Pimephales promelas | reverse complement strand
CCAAAGAGGCCACCCGCGTCCCCGGGGGCCTCGGGGTCAGGGAGTTAGGCCCGGTCAAAGGCGCGGCGTTTTTGGCTTATATCTCGCGAACCCCCGGGCCAATCTTCCCCAAACTCGAATCGACCGTAGTGCCGGACGGGGCCTTTCGAAAGAGCCCACCCACGAGGTCCAACTCGCCCGGGTCCCCGAGTTATAGCCGTTCAAAGTCGGGGGTCCCGGCGAACGGCGATCCGGTAGGGGGCGTCCCCGGGGCCCGCCGCCGCCCTGGTTCGAGCGAGGGCCCCCGTGGGACCTCGCCACCCAAATTTGAGCTCTCTGGGCCTTCGCGTCGCGGAGATACGGGCGATTTTCTCCCGGGATCGTGACGTCATCGGCGGGCGCCATTTCAGAGCGCGGCCGAGGGTTTTCGGCCGATATCTCCGCGAATACTCGACCAAAAACGACGAAACGCATATGGACGCGTTCAGCTCGGCGAGACGGTTCGAATGAGCCCGGCCTCGGCCGGGCACGTCGAGTTTTCGGCGAGATATTTGCGTTTTTCCGCTTCCGGGGCGCTTTGGGGGCCCGTATCTCGGGCCCCCGGGGGCCCACGGGGCTGGGGGCGGTCTCATTCGAAAGGTCTCGTCCCGTTCTCCAGCCGACAAAAATTTGGCGTCGATCGGAGCCGCCTTCGGAGAGCTACGGTCGTTTGAAGCCCCGTGCGGTGGGGTTACCGTCCTTCAAACAGCCGCCGCTCGCAGGGGGAGTCCCGGGGAGGCATGGTTGCCTGTATGACTTGGGCTTAGAGCACCCAGCCCCGCGCTCCTGGAGGAACCTCCGGTGCACAGGGTCTGCTGCAACCAGCCACGTGGGTTCTGAGGGGTAGGGGAGCGTGCGCTCTCCTCCCCGGGCGGGCGGCCGGGCCCTGGGGGCTCGCGCCTCCACGGAGGGACCTCGCTCCCGGGGCTTCGTCCCCGGGGCTCGGGGACTCCGTGGCGGCTCGGCCCCCGGGGTTCGACCCCGCTCGCTCGCTCCAAAACCCAAGTCCAAAACGTGGGGTTGCACGGGAGCTCCGGGCGCGACGGGTCTCCACGCACGGCCCCGGGGAGGGAGCTCCGACCCGGGCCGGAGGCAGATTCGCCCCCCGCCCCCCGGCTGTCCGCCCGGAGCCGAGACGGTCCTAAAACGGGCCTTGGGGGTGATGTAGAAGGGTAACGCTCACACAACCAGGACTCACACAAACCGATCTGCATCCCAGGCAGGGTGCGGGTCTCCTGGGCACGAATAAAGCCCGATGCCCCGTGGGTGATGTTGGCCCTGGCCACTCAAGGCACTCACCCAAGCCAGAGAGGGTGCACTCTGGCTGGGGAAGCAGATTCAATCTCTGCTGTGGTGGAGCTCTGGAAAAACGCCAAACCTCCAGGAAAAGACGGCCCGGTTTCTCTGAAAAGTGCATCCCAGGCAGGGTGCGGGTCTCATGGGCACGAATAAAGCCCGATGCCCGTGGGTGATGTTGGCCCTGGCCACTCAAGGCACTCACCCAAGCCAGAGAGGGTGCACTCTGGCTGGGGAAGCAGATTCAATCTCTGCTGTGGTGGAGCTCTGGAAAAAACGCGAAACCTCCAGGAAAAGACGGCCCGATTTCTCTGAAAAGTGCATCCCAGGCAGGGTGCGGGTCTCCTGGGCACGAATAAAGCCCGATGCCCCGTGGGTGATGTTGGCCCTGGCCACTCAAGGCACTCACCCAAGCCAGAGAGGGTGCACTCTGGCTGGGGAAGCAGATTCAATCTCTGCTGTGGTGGAGCTCTGGAAAAACGCGAAACCTCCAGGAAAAGACGGCCCGGTTTCTCTGAAAAGTGCATCCCAGGCAGGGTGCGGGTCTCATGGGCACGAATAAAGCCCGATGCCCGTGGGTGATGTTGGCCCTGGCCACTCAAGGCACTCACCCAAGCCAGAGAGGGTGCACTCTGGCTGGGGAAACAGATTCAATCTCTGCTGTGGTGGAGCTCTGAAAAAAAAAAAACGCGAAACCTCCAGGAAAAGACGGCCCGGTTTCTCTGAAAAGTGCATCCCAGGCAGGGTGCGGGTCTCATGGGCACGAATAAAGCCCGATGCCCGTGGGTGATGTTGGCCCTGGCCACTCAAGGCACTCACCCAAGCCAGAGAGGGTGCACTCTGGCTGGGGAAGCAGATTCAATCTCTGCTGTGGTGGAGCTCTGAAAAAAAAAAAAAACGCGAAACCTCCAGGAAAAGACGGCCCGATTTCTCTGAAAAGTGCATCCCAGGCAGGGTGCGGGGTCTCCTGGGCACGAATAAAGCCCGATGCCCACCTTGAAACGGAGCCTGGGCTCGACTCTGAAGTCCAGATCTCGAAAAACGACAGAGTCCAAAAAGGTGCGGTGGCTCCAAACCTCCATGCCCTCAGACCTCCCTGGCCAGCCCAGGGAGGGTGGCCCGTCCTGGGCCAGACTCAGATTTCCCCCGCCACCCCTGGAGCTCCGCCTGGAGCGAAGACGGTCCTAAAACGGACCATGGGGCTCTTGTAGAGGATGAGGGAGGGAGAGAGGGGCCTTCAGAGAGCCCCTTGGCCGGCTTGACTCTGGAGTCGAATTTGGAAAAATAGACAAAGTCCATAAACGTGCTGTTGGTTCGGACCTCCAGGGCACTCAAGGCACTCACCCAAGCCAGAGAGGGTGCACTCTGGCTGGGGAAGAGGATTCAATCTCTGCTGTGGTGGAGCTCTGAAAAACACGAGAACCTCCAGGAAAAGGCGGCCCGGTTTCTCTGAAAAGTGCATCCCAGGCAGGGTGCGGGTCTCCTGGGCAAGAACGAAGCCCAATGCCCACCTTGAAACGGAGCCTGGGCTCGACTCTGAAGCCCAGATCTCGAAAAACGACAGAGTACAAAAAATGTGCGGTGGCTCCAAACCTCCATGCCCTCAGACCTCCCTGGCCAGCCCAGGGAGGGTGGCCCGTCCTGGGCCAGATTCAGATTCGCCCGCCACCCCTGGAGCTCCGCCTGGAGCGAAGACGGTCCTAAAACGGGCCTTCGGGGATGTATGAGAGAGGGGAAGCGTGGTGGTGGCAAACACAGAGGACCCCCTACCAGCGATCAGACCGTCGTGAGTCCCACTCAGAGTCACTCTGGGTGGGCATGTAAAAATCCAGATTACGCCGCGCTGGAGCTCTGGAAGTTACGAGACCTCCAGGAAAAGACAGGCTGGTTTTCTGAAAAGTGCACCCCAGGCAGGGTGCATCTTTTCCTGGGCACGAGCCCAGCGCACATGGTGTGGTGGTCCGGCTCTGGTGCCAAAGTTTGGGGGAAAAAATAGACAGAGTCCAATAACGTGGTGTGGTTCCAAAGCTCCATGCCCTCAGACCTCCCTGGCCAGCCCAGGGAGGGTGGCCCGTCCTGGGCCAGATTCAGATTTGCCCGCCACCCCTGGAGCTCCGCCTGGAGCGAAGACGGTCCTAAAACGGGCCTTCGGGGATGTATGAGAGAGGGGGAAGCGTGGTGGTGGCAAACACAGAGGACCCCTACCAGCGATCAGACCGTCGTGAGTCCCACTCAGACTCACTCTGGGTGGGCATATAAAATCCAGACTACGCCCCGTCGGAGCTCTGGAAGTACGAGACCTCCAGGAAAAGACAGGCTGGTTTTCTGAAAAGTGCACCCCAGGCAGGGTGCATCTTTCCTGGGCACGAGCCCGGCGCACGTGGCGGGGTCCGGCTCTGGTGCCAAAAAAATTGAGAAAAATCGACTAAGTCCAATGGCGTGACGTGGGTTCAAAGCTCCATGGTCTCAGACCTCCCTGGCCAGCCCAGGGAGGGTGGCCCGTCCTGGGCCAGAGTCAGATTCGCCCGACACCCCCTGGAGCTCGACCTGGAGGGAAGACGGTCCTAAAACGGGCCTTCGGGGCTGTATGGAAGAGGGCAAGTGTGGTGGTGCAAAACACAGAGCACCCCCTACCATTGATCAGACCGTCGTGAGTCCCACTCAGACTCGCTCTGGGTGGGCATATAAAATCCAGACTACGCCCCCCCCGTCGGAGCTCTGGAAGTACGAGACCTCCAGGAAAAGACAGGCCGGTTTTATGTAAAGTGCACCCCAGGCAGGGTGCGTCTTTCCTGGGCACGAGCCCGGCGCGCGTGGCGGGGTCCGGCTCTGGTGCCAAAAAATTTGAGTAAAATCGACTAAGTCCAATGACGTGGTGTGGTTCCAAAGCTCCATGGTCTCAGACCTCCCTGGCCAGCCCAGGGAGGGTGGCCCCGTCCTGGGCCAGAGTCAGATTCGCCCGACACCCCCTGGAGCTCGACCTGGAGGGAAGACGGTCCTAAAACGGGCCTTCGGGGCTGTATGGAAGAGGGCAAGTGTGGTGGTGCAAAACACAGAGCACCCCCTACCATTGATCAGACCGTCGTGAGTCCCACTCAGACTCGCTCTGGGTGGGCATATAAAATCCAGACTGCGCCCCCGTCGGAGCTCTGGAAGTACGAGACCTCCAGGAAAAGACGGGCTGGTTTTATGGAAAAAGTGCACCCCAGGCATATGCTTGTCGAACGGTCGGTCTGGGTAAACGGCGAGTGTCCGTGCTGTTGTGCGTGCGAACGAGATTCCCAATGCTAACGAACCTCCCCCGGCTGGCGACCGGGGAGAGCGCCTCGTTTTCGGGCACGAGCGAATGCGTCTGCCTGGCGGAGCCCCCGTCGGTGCCGAGGTGGTCCTGAGACGGGCCTTCGGGGTTTTGTCGAGGAAGGGGACAAGCGCCCCAATCGGACAAGGCGACGGGCTAAAAAATGGTGCTCGGTATCGGTTTCTGACATCCAGGCGGGGATGCGTCATCTGGGGTCGGCAGGCAGGCAGGCAGGCGGTCACCAGGGCGCTCTGGAGGAAAAGGCCCCCCTCCGGAAAAAAAGGACAGAGTCCGTAAACGTGAAGTCGAAAGAGTTCCCCAGGGCCGGCCCGTCTCCATGGCCGGTGACCTGGGTGGGTGCCTCGGACCCGGGGCGAGACGGTATCGG
>NC_142770.1:52206818-52211818 GCF_988280905.1 Pimephales promelas | reverse complement strand
CGAGTTACAGCCGGTCAAAGTTGAAACTTTAAAGGGCCATATCTCCGGAACCAAGCCGAGTTGGGGCCCCATACACCCGGCGTGGGGGGCCCTCCCAGAGGCCCCCAATACCCCCGAGTGTGGAGCCCCAACTCGGCTTACTTTTCGAGTTACACCCGGTCAAAGCTGGACAGGAAGTGGCCGTATCTCGGGACCGGAAGGTCCCCGTGGCTCGGGACGGCGGGAGGAGCAAGGTCCCCGAGAGCGGGCCCCGCACCCGCCGCCGCGAGCCGCTGGGACCTCCCGGTCCCGAGATGGGCCCCGTTACGCGCGGGCGACTTTCGGAGA
Source organism: Pimephales promelas (assembly GCF_988280905.1). Classification (NCBI taxonomy): domain Eukaryota; kingdom Metazoa; phylum Chordata; class Actinopteri; order Cypriniformes; family Leuciscidae; genus Pimephales; species Pimephales promelas. Next base: position 52,211,491 of record NC_142770.1, on the reverse strand, counting down.
AAACGGCCCGTATCTCGGAGAGGGGAGGTCCCAGCGGCTCGCCCTTTCGGGTGTCGGGGGCTCCCCACGGGCCCTCTCGGACCCCGCCTGCCCCGGGCCCCTGGGACCTTTCCTTCCCGGGCGCCCCCCCGACACGTCGGGCCCCTTTTCTCCGGGACCCGGGGGCCCCGGAGCTCGGGGGCGGGCTCTTTGCGAGGGGCCCGCCGGGACGCCACACTTGACCCGAGTCCGGTGTCTCTGGGCCGCCGGGTCCCCGAGCTACGGGCGTTCGAATTCGGGGCCCGAAAATCCCTCAAAGTCCGAAAACGTGCAGTGGGCGGGGACTTCCGGGGCCCCGGAGGCTCTGACGGCACACCCAGGGAGGTGCACCGTCCTCGGGCACGGCCAGGTGGCCCCCCCGGGGTCCTGGAAGTCCCCCCGCCCCCCGGAGACACCCACACCCACACCCACCCACCCACCGGACGGGAAGATTCCGTTTTTCGCCGATATCTCGAAAACGGCCGGGCGAAAAAATTTCAAACTCGGGTCTTCCGTAGGCCTCGGGGGGCCCTATCCAAAGAGGCCACCCGCGTCCCCGGGGGCCTCGGGGTCAGGGAGTTAGGCCCGGTCAAAGGCGCGGCGTTTTTGGCTTATATCTCGCGAACCCCCGGGCCAATCTTCCCCAAACTCGAATCGACCGTAGTGCCGGACGGGGCCTTTCGAAAGAGCCCACCCACGAGGTCCAACTCGCCCGGGTCCCCGAGTTATAGCCGTTCAAAGTCGGGGGTCCCGGCGAACGGCGATCCGGTAGGGGGCGTCCCCGGGGCCCGCCGCCGCCCTGGTTCGAGCGAGGGCCCCCGTGGGACCTCGCCACCCAAATTTGAGCTCTCTGGGCCTTCGCGTCGCGGAGATACGGGCGATTTTCTCCCGGGATCGTGACGTCATCGGCGGGCGCCATTTCAGAGCGCGGCCGAGGGTTTTCGGCCGATATCTCCGCGAATACTCGACCAAAAACGACGAAACGCATATGGACGCGTTCAGCTCGGCGAGACGGTTCGAATGAGCCCGGCCTCGGCCGGGCACGTCGAGTTTTCGGCGAGATATTTGCGTTTTTCCGCTTCCGGGGCGCTTTGGGGGCCCGTATCTCGGGCCCCCGGGGGCCCACGGGGCTGGGGGCGGTCTCATTCGAAAGGTCTCGTCCCGTTCTCCAGCCGACAAAAATTTGGCGTCGATCGGAGCCGCCTTCGGAGAGCTACGGTCGTTTGAAGCCCCGTGCGGTGGGGTTACCGTCCTTCAAACAGCCGCCGCTCGCAGGGGGAGTCCCGGGGAGGCATGGTTGCCTGTATGACTTGGGCTTAGAGCACCCAGCCCCGCGCTCCTGGAGGAACCTCCGGTGCACAGGGTCTGCTGCAACCAGCCACGTGGGTTCTGAGGGGTAGGGGAGCGTGCGCTCTCCTCCCCGGGCGGGCGGCCGGGCCCTGGGGGCTCGCGCCTCCACGGAGGGACCTCGCTCCCGGGGCTTCGTCCCCGGGGCTCGGGGACTCCGTGGCGGCTCGGCCCCCGGGGTTCGACCCCGCTCGCTCGCTCCAAAACCCAAGTCCAAAACGTGGGGTTGCACGGGAGCTCCGGGCGCGACGGGTCTCCACGCACGGCCCCGGGGAGGGAGCTCCGACCCGGGCCGGAGGCAGATTCGCCCCCCGCCCCCCGGCTGTCCGCCCGGAGCCGAGACGGTCCTAAAACGGGCCTTGGGGGTGATGTAGAAGGGTAACGCTCACACAACCAGGACTCACACAAACCGATCTGCATCCCAGGCAGGGTGCGGGTCTCCTGGGCACGAATAAAGCCCGATGCCCCGTGGGTGATGTTGGCCCTGGCCACTCAAGGCACTCACCCAAGCCAGAGAGGGTGCACTCTGGCTGGGGAAGCAGATTCAATCTCTGCTGTGGTGGAGCTCTGGAAAAACGCCAAACCTCCAGGAAAAGACGGCCCGGTTTCTCTGAAAAGTGCATCCCAGGCAGGGTGCGGGTCTCATGGGCACGAATAAAGCCCGATGCCCGTGGGTGATGTTGGCCCTGGCCACTCAAGGCACTCACCCAAGCCAGAGAGGGTGCACTCTGGCTGGGGAAGCAGATTCAATCTCTGCTGTGGTGGAGCTCTGGAAAAAACGCGAAACCTCCAGGAAAAGACGGCCCGATTTCTCTGAAAAGTGCATCCCAGGCAGGGTGCGGGTCTCCTGGGCACGAATAAAGCCCGATGCCCCGTGGGTGATGTTGGCCCTGGCCACTCAAGGCACTCACCCAAGCCAGAGAGGGTGCACTCTGGCTGGGGAAGCAGATTCAATCTCTGCTGTGGTGGAGCTCTGGAAAAACGCGAAACCTCCAGGAAAAGACGGCCCGGTTTCTCTGAAAAGTGCATCCCAGGCAGGGTGCGGGTCTCATGGGCACGAATAAAGCCCGATGCCCGTGGGTGATGTTGGCCCTGGCCACTCAAGGCACTCACCCAAGCCAGAGAGGGTGCACTCTGGCTGGGGAAACAGATTCAATCTCTGCTGTGGTGGAGCTCTGAAAAAAAAAAAACGCGAAACCTCCAGGAAAAGACGGCCCGGTTTCTCTGAAAAGTGCATCCCAGGCAGGGTGCGGGTCTCATGGGCACGAATAAAGCCCGATGCCCGTGGGTGATGTTGGCCCTGGCCACTCAAGGCACTCACCCAAGCCAGAGAGGGTGCACTCTGGCTGGGGAAGCAGATTCAATCTCTGCTGTGGTGGAGCTCTGAAAAAAAAAAAAAACGCGAAACCTCCAGGAAAAGACGGCCCGATTTCTCTGAAAAGTGCATCCCAGGCAGGGTGCGGGGTCTCCTGGGCACGAATAAAGCCCGATGCCCACCTTGAAACGGAGCCTGGGCTCGACTCTGAAGTCCAGATCTCGAAAAACGACAGAGTCCAAAAAGGTGCGGTGGCTCCAAACCTCCATGCCCTCAGACCTCCCTGGCCAGCCCAGGGAGGGTGGCCCGTCCTGGGCCAGACTCAGATTTCCCCCGCCACCCCTGGAGCTCCGCCTGGAGCGAAGACGGTCCTAAAACGGACCATGGGGCTCTTGTAGAGGATGAGGGAGGGAGAGAGGGGCCTTCAGAGAGCCCCTTGGCCGGCTTGACTCTGGAGTCGAATTTGGAAAAATAGACAAAGTCCATAAACGTGCTGTTGGTTCGGACCTCCAGGGCACTCAAGGCACTCACCCAAGCCAGAGAGGGTGCACTCTGGCTGGGGAAGAGGATTCAATCTCTGCTGTGGTGGAGCTCTGAAAAACACGAGAACCTCCAGGAAAAGGCGGCCCGGTTTCTCTGAAAAGTGCATCCCAGGCAGGGTGCGGGTCTCCTGGGCAAGAACGAAGCCCAATGCCCACCTTGAAACGGAGCCTGGGCTCGACTCTGAAGCCCAGATCTCGAAAAACGACAGAGTACAAAAAATGTGCGGTGGCTCCAAACCTCCATGCCCTCAGACCTCCCTGGCCAGCCCAGGGAGGGTGGCCCGTCCTGGGCCAGATTCAGATTCGCCCGCCACCCCTGGAGCTCCGCCTGGAGCGAAGACGGTCCTAAAACGGGCCTTCGGGGATGTATGAGAGAGGGGAAGCGTGGTGGTGGCAAACACAGAGGACCCCCTACCAGCGATCAGACCGTCGTGAGTCCCACTCAGAGTCACTCTGGGTGGGCATGTAAAAATCCAGATTACGCCGCGCTGGAGCTCTGGAAGTTACGAGACCTCCAGGAAAAGACAGGCTGGTTTTCTGAAAAGTGCACCCCAGGCAGGGTGCATCTTTTCCTGGGCACGAGCCCAGCGCACATGGTGTGGTGGTCCGGCTCTGGTGCCAAAGTTTGGGGGAAAAAATAGACAGAGTCCAATAACGTGGTGTGGTTCCAAAGCTCCATGCCCTCAGACCTCCCTGGCCAGCCCAGGGAGGGTGGCCCGTCCTGGGCCAGATTCAGATTTGCCCGCCACCCCTGGAGCTCCGCCTGGAGCGAAGACGGTCCTAAAACGGGCCTTCGGGGATGTATGAGAGAGGGGGAAGCGTGGTGGTGGCAAACACAGAGGACCCCTACCAGCGATCAGACCGTCGTGAGTCCCACTCAGACTCACTCTGGGTGGGCATATAAAATCCAGACTACGCCCCGTCGGAGCTCTGGAAGTACGAGACCTCCAGGAAAAGACAGGCTGGTTTTCTGAAAAGTGCACCCCAGGCAGGGTGCATCTTTCCTGGGCACGAGCCCGGCGCACGTGGCGGGGTCCGGCTCTGGTGCCAAAAAAATTGAGAAAAATCGACTAAGTCCAATGGCGTGACGTGGGTTCAAAGCTCCATGGTCTCAGACCTCCCTGGCCAGCCCAGGGAGGGTGGCCCGTCCTGGGCCAGAGTCAGATTCGCCCGACACCCCCTGGAGCTCGACCTGGAGGGAAGACGGTCCTAAAACGGGCCTTCGGGGCTGTATGGAAGAGGGCAAGTGTGGTGGTGCAAAACACAGAGCACCCCCTACCATTGATCAGACCGTCGTGAGTCCCACTCAGACTCGCTCTGGGTGGGCATATAAAATCCAGACTACGCCCCCCCCGTCGGAGCTCTGGAAGTACGAGACCTCCAGGAAAAGACAGGCCGGTTTTATGTAAAGTGCACCCCAGGCAGGGTGCGTCTTTCCTGGGCACGAGCCC
>NC_142770.1:52189318-52196818 GCF_988280905.1 Pimephales promelas | reverse complement strand
TATTATTATTATTATTATTATTATTATTTTTTTAATCTTATTTTATTTTATTTTTTTCAATTTTTCGGGATGCACCGGGTAGAAGTTCAAACTTCAACCGCCGTGGGGGTCCCTGGCCAGCGTTCTGGTTCTCCGAAGTGGGGCTGAGGGGGTCCAGGCGGGTGCCCCCTGGTCCCCCCCGACGTGTTAGGGGGCGAGCGGTGGGTCTCCCCCAAGCCCAAAGCCCCGGTTCCCAGAGTCGGGTAAACTGCGCGACTAACAATGACTCTCTTAAGGTAGTCAGAAACCGGTGTGAGTGGTGTGGAAAGCCGATTCGGGGCTCCACGCTCTGGGCACAGGGGGATCTCCTAGTGGTGCCCCCCAGGCCCAGAGTGTGGAGCCCCAACTCGGCTTATTTTTATTTTTATTATTATTTTTTTTTTTTATTTAATTATTATTTTGGGATTATTAGACTGGGTAGAAGTTGCAACTTCAAACGGGCATATCTCCGGAACCAAGCCGAGTTGGGGCCCCATACACCCGGCGTGGGGGGCCCTCCTAGAGGCCCCCAATACCCCCGAGTGTGGAGCCCCAACTCGGCTTACTTTTCGAGTTACAGCCGGTCAAAGTTGAAACTTTAAAGGGCCATATCTCCGGAACCAAGCCGAGTTGGGGCCCCATACACCCGGCGTGGGGGGCCCTCCTAGAGGCCCCCAATACCACCGAGTGTGGAGCCCCAACTCGGCTCACTTTTCGAGTTACAGCCGGTCAAAGTTGAAACTTTAAAGGGCCATATCTCCGGAACCAAGCCGAGTTGGGGCCCCATACACCCGGCGTGGGGGGCCCTCCTAGAGGCCCCCAATACCCCCGAGTGTGGAGCCCCAACTCGGCTCACTTTTCGAGTTACAGCCGGTCAAAGTTGAAACTTTAAAGGGCCATATCTCCGGAACCAAGCCGAGTTGGGGCCCCATACACCCGGCGTGGGGGGCCCTCCCAGAGGCCCCCAATACCCCCGAGTGTGGAGCCCCAACTCGGCTTACTTTTCGAGTTACACCCGGTCAAAGCTGGACAGGAAGTGGCCGTATCTCGGGACCGGAAGGTCCCCGTGGCTCGGGACGGCGGGAGGAGCAAGGTCCCCGAGAGCGGGCCCCGCACCCGCCGCCGCGAGCCGCTGGGACCTCCCGGTCCCGAGATGGGCCCCGTTACGCGCGGGCGACTTTCGGAGAAAACGGCCCGTATCTCGGAGAGGGGAGGTCCCAGCGGCTCGCCCTTTCGGGTGTCGGGGGCTCCCCACGGGCCCTCTCGGACCCCGCCTGCCCCGGGCCCCTGGGACCTTTCCTTCCCGGGCGCCCCCCCGACACGTCGGGCCCCGGGACCCGGGGGCCCCGGAGCTCGGGGGCGGGCTCTTTGCGAGGGGCCCGCCGGGACGCCACACTTGACCCGAGTCCGGTGTCTCTGGGCCGCCGGGTCCCCGAGCTACGGGCGTTCGAATTCGGGGCCCGAAAATCCCTCAAAGTCCGAAAACGTGCAGTGGGCGGGGACTTCCGGGGCCCCGGAGGCTCTGACGGCACACCCAGGGAGGTGCACCGTCCTCGGGCACGGCCAGGTGGCCCCCCCGGGGTCCTGGAAGTCCCCCCGCCCCCCGGAGACACCCACACCCACACCCACCCACCCACCGGACGGGAAGATTCCGTTTTTCGCCGATATCTCGAAAACGGCCGGGCGAAAAAATTTCAAACTCGGGTCTTCCGTAGGCCTCGGGGGGCCCTATCCAAAGAGGCCACCCGCGTCCCCGGGGGCCTCGGGGTCAGGGAGTTAGGCCCGGTCAAAGGCGCGGCGTTTTTGGCTTATATCTCGCGAACCCCCGGGCCAATCTTCCCCAAACTCGAATCGACCGTAGTGCCGGACGGGGCCTTTCGAAAGAGCCCACCCACGAGGTCCAACTCGCCCGGGTCCCCGAGTTATAGCCGTTCAAAGTCGGGGGTCCCGGCGAACGGCGATCCGGTAGGGGGCGTCCCCGGGGCCCGCCGCCGCCCTGGTTCGAGCGAGGGCCCCCGTGGGACCTCGCCACCCAAATTTGAGCTCTCTGGGCCTTCGCGTCGCGGAGATACGGGCGATTTTCTCCCGGGATCGTGACGTCATCGGCGGGCGCCATTTCAGAGCGCGGCCGAGGGTTTTCGGCCGATATCTCCGCGAATACTCGACCAAAAACGACGAAACGCATATGGACGCGTTCAGCTCGGCGAGACGGTTCGAATGAGCCCGGCCTCGGCCGGGCACGTCGAGTTTTCGGCGAGATATTTGCGTTTTTCCGCTTCCGGGGCGCTTTGGGGGCCCGTATCTCGGGCCCCCGGGGGCCCACGGGGCTGGGGGCGGTCTCATTCGAAAGGTCTCGTCCCGTTCTCCAGCCGACAAAAATTTGGCGTCGATCGGAGCCGCCTTCGGAGAGCTACGGTCGTTTGAAGCCCCGTGCGGTGGGGTTACCGTCCTTCAAACAGCCGCCGCTCGCAGGGGGAGTCCCGGGGAGGCATGGTTGCCTGTATGACTTGGGCTTAGAGCACCCAGCCCCGCGCTCCTGGAGGAACCTCCGGTGCACAGGGTCTGCTGCAACCAGCCACGTGGGTTCTGAGGGGTAGGGGAGCGTGCGCTCTCCTCCCCGGGCGGGCGGCCGGGCCCTGGGGGCTCGCGCCTCCACGGAGGGACCTCGCTCCCGGGGCTTCGTCCCCGGGGCTCGGGGACTCCGTGGCGGCTCGGCCCCCGGGGTTCGACCCCGCTCGCTCGCTCCAAAACCCAAGTCCAAAACGTGGGGTTGCACGGGAGCTCCGGGCGCGACGGGTCTCCACGCACGGCCCCGGGGAGGGAGCTCCGACCCGGGCCGGAGGCAGATTCGCCCCCCGCCCCCCGGCTGTCCGCCCGGAGCCGAGACGGTCCTAAAACGGGCCTTGGGGGTGATGTAGAAGGGTAACGCTCACACAACCAGGACTCACACAAACCGATCTGCATCCCAGGCAGGGTGCGGGTCTCCTGGGCACGAATAAAGCCCGATGCCCCGTGGGTGATGTTGGCCCTGGCCACTCAAGGCACTCACCCAAGCCAGAGAGGGTGCACTCTGGCTGGGGAAGCAGATTCAATCTCTGCTGTGGTGGAGCTCTGGAAAAACGCCAAACCTCCAGGAAAAGACGGCCCGGTTTCTCTGAAAAGTGCATCCCAGGCAGGGTGCGGGTCTCATGGGCACGAATAAAGCCCGATGCCCGTGGGTGATGTTGGCCCTGGCCACTCAAGGCACTCACCCAAGCCAGAGAGGGTGCACTCTGGCTGGGGAAGCAGATTCAATCTCTGCTGTGGTGGAGCTCTGGAAAAAACGCGAAACCTCCAGGAAAAGACGGCCCGATTTCTCTGAAAAGTGCATCCCAGGCAGGGTGCGGGTCTCCTGGGCACGAATAAAGCCCGATGCCCCGTGGGTGATGTTGGCCCTGGCCACTCAAGGCACTCACCCAAGCCAGAGAGGGTGCACTCTGGCTGGGGAAGCAGATTCAATCTCTGCTGTGGTGGAGCTCTGGAAAAACGCGAAACCTCCAGGAAAAGACGGCCCGGTTTCTCTGAAAAGTGCATCCCAGGCAGGGTGCGGGTCTCATGGGCACGAATAAAGCCCGATGCCCGTGGGTGATGTTGGCCCTGGCCACTCAAGGCACTCACCCAAGCCAGAGAGGGTGCACTCTGGCTGGGGAAACAGATTCAATCTCTGCTGTGGTGGAGCTCTGAAAAAAAAAAAACGCGAAACCTCCAGGAAAAGACGGCCCGGTTTCTCTGAAAAGTGCATCCCAGGCAGGGTGCGGGTCTCATGGGCACGAATAAAGCCCGATGCCCGTGGGTGATGTTGGCCCTGGCCACTCAAGGCACTCACCCAAGCCAGAGAGGGTGCACTCTGGCTGGGGAAGCAGATTCAATCTCTGCTGTGGTGGAGCTCTGAAAAAAAAAAAAAACGCGAAACCTCCAGGAAAAGACGGCCCGATTTCTCTGAAAAGTGCATCCCAGGCAGGGTGCGGGGTCTCCTGGGCACGAATAAAGCCCGATGCCCACCTTGAAACGGAGCCTGGGCTCGACTCTGAAGTCCAGATCTCGAAAAACGACAGAGTCCAAAAAGGTGCGGTGGCTCCAAACCTCCATGCCCTCAGACCTCCCTGGCCAGCCCAGGGAGGGTGGCCCGTCCTGGGCCAGACTCAGATTTCCCCCGCCACCCCTGGAGCTCCGCCTGGAGCGAAGACGGTCCTAAAACGGACCATGGGGCTCTTGTAGAGGATGAGGGAGGGAGAGAGGGGCCTTCAGAGAGCCCCTTGGCCGGCTTGACTCTGGAGTCGAATTTGGAAAAATAGACAAAGTCCATAAACGTGCTGTTGGTTCGGACCTCCAGGGCACTCAAGGCACTCACCCAAGCCAGAGAGGGTGCACTCTGGCTGGGGAAGAGGATTCAATCTCTGCTGTGGTGGAGCTCTGAAAAACACGAGAACCTCCAGGAAAAGGCGGCCCGGTTTCTCTGAAAAGTGCATCCCAGGCAGGGTGCGGGTCTCCTGGGCAAGAACGAAGCCCAATGCCCACCTTGAAACGGAGCCTGGGCTCGACTCTGAAGCCCAGATCTCGAAAAACGACAGAGTACAAAAAATGTGCGGTGGCTCCAAACCTCCATGCCCTCAGACCTCCCTGGCCAGCCCAGGGAGGGTGGCCCGTCCTGGGCCAGATTCAGATTCGCCCGCCACCCCTGGAGCTCCGCCTGGAGCGAAGACGGTCCTAAAACGGGCCTTCGGGGATGTATGAGAGAGGGGAAGCGTGGTGGTGGCAAACACAGAGGACCCCCTACCAGCGATCAGACCGTCGTGAGTCCCACTCAGAGTCACTCTGGGTGGGCATGTAAAAATCCAGATTACGCCGCGCTGGAGCTCTGGAAGTTACGAGACCTCCAGGAAAAGACAGGCTGGTTTTCTGAAAAGTGCACCCCAGGCAGGGTGCATCTTTTCCTGGGCACGAGCCCAGCGCACATGGTGTGGTGGTCCGGCTCTGGTGCCAAAGTTTGGGGGAAAAAATAGACAGAGTCCAATAACGTGGTGTGGTTCCAAAGCTCCATGCCCTCAGACCTCCCTGGCCAGCCCAGGGAGGGTGGCCCGTCCTGGGCCAGATTCAGATTTGCCCGCCACCCCTGGAGCTCCGCCTGGAGCGAAGACGGTCCTAAAACGGGCCTTCGGGGATGTATGAGAGAGGGGGAAGCGTGGTGGTGGCAAACACAGAGGACCCCTACCAGCGATCAGACCGTCGTGAGTCCCACTCAGACTCACTCTGGGTGGGCATATAAAATCCAGACTACGCCCCGTCGGAGCTCTGGAAGTACGAGACCTCCAGGAAAAGACAGGCTGGTTTTCTGAAAAGTGCACCCCAGGCAGGGTGCATCTTTCCTGGGCACGAGCCCGGCGCACGTGGCGGGGTCCGGCTCTGGTGCCAAAAAAATTGAGAAAAATCGACTAAGTCCAATGGCGTGACGTGGGTTCAAAGCTCCATGGTCTCAGACCTCCCTGGCCAGCCCAGGGAGGGTGGCCCGTCCTGGGCCAGAGTCAGATTCGCCCGACACCCCCTGGAGCTCGACCTGGAGGGAAGACGGTCCTAAAACGGGCCTTCGGGGCTGTATGGAAGAGGGCAAGTGTGGTGGTGCAAAACACAGAGCACCCCCTACCATTGATCAGACCGTCGTGAGTCCCACTCAGACTCGCTCTGGGTGGGCATATAAAATCCAGACTACGCCCCCCCCGTCGGAGCTCTGGAAGTACGAGACCTCCAGGAAAAGACAGGCCGGTTTTATGTAAAGTGCACCCCAGGCAGGGTGCGTCTTTCCTGGGCACGAGCCCGGCGCGCGTGGCGGGGTCCGGCTCTGGTGCCAAAAAATTTGAGTAAAATCGACTAAGTCCAATGACGTGGTGTGGTTCCAAAGCTCCATGGTCTCAGACCTCCCTGGCCAGCCCAGGGAGGGTGGCCCCGTCCTGGGCCAGAGTCAGATTCGCCCGACACCCCCTGGAGCTCGACCTGGAGGGAAGACGGTCCTAAAACGGGCCTTCGGGGCTGTATGGAAGAGGGCAAGTGTGGTGGTGCAAAACACAGAGCACCCCCTACCATTGATCAGACCGTCGTGAGTCCCACTCAGACTCGCTCTGGGTGGGCATATAAAATCCAGACTGCGCCCCCGTCGGAGCTCTGGAAGTACGAGACCTCCAGGAAAAGACGGGCTGGTTTTATGGAAAAAGTGCACCCCAGGCATATGCTTGTCGAACGGTCGGTCTGGGTAAACGGCGAGTGTCCGTGCTGTTGCGTGCGAACGAGATTCCCAATGCTAACGAACCTCCCCCGGCTGGCGACCGGGGAGAGCGCCTCGTTTTCGGGCACGAGCGAATGCGTCTGCCTGGCGGAGCCCCCGTCGGTGCCGAGGTGGTCCTGAGACGGGCCTTCGGGGTTTTGTCGAGGAAGGGGACAAGCGCCCCAATCGGACAAGGCGACGGGCTAAAAAATGGTGCTCGGTATCGGTTTCTGACATCCAGGCGGGGATGCGTCATCTGGGGTCGGCAGGCAGGCAGGCAGGCGGTCACCAGGGCGCTCTGGAGGAAAAGGCCCCCCTCCGGAAAAAAAGGACAGAGTCCGTAAACGTGAAGTCGAAAGAGTTCCCCAGGGCCGGCCCGTCTCCATGGCCGGTGACCTGGGTGGGTGCCTCGGACCCGGGGCGAGACGGTATCGGTGGGCGTGAACGGAGCACCCGTCGGTGCCGAGACGGTCCTAAAACGGGCCTTCGGGGTTTTGTCGAGGAAGGGGACGAGAGCCCCGCTCGGACAAGGTGACGGACCAAAAAAAAAAGCGTTGCTCGGTATCGGTTTCCGACATCCTGGGGAGGATGCGTCGTCTGGGGTCGGCAGGCAGGCGGTAACCAGGGCGCTCTGGAGGAAAAGGCCCCCCTCCGGAAAAAAGGGACAGAGTCCCTAAACGTGAAGTCGAAAGAGTTTACCAGGACGGCCCGCCTCCCGGGCCGGTCACCCGGGAGGGCGCTTCGTGCCCGGGGCGAGACGGTATCGGTGGGCGCGGCGGAGCTTCCGTCGGTGCCAAGACGGTCCTAAAACGGGCCTTCGGGGTTTTGTCGAGGAGGGGACAAACGCCCCGCTCGGACAAGGTAACGGATCTCCGTGTGACGGGCGCCTCCGGGTTGCCCACCCCCGGGGCCCGAGAGGAGCGCACCCCCTCCTCCCGGGCCGTCGACGCGAGGGGTGTTTAGCCTGATCGATTGGAACTTCGGACGCGCCTGGGGACGGCCCCTGCCCGGTCGAGAGACCGCTATGGGCAGCTTGCTCCTCCCCGCTCTGCGCGTCGACTCTAGACGCGGCCTCCCTCCGGGGAAAGCAGGCCGCGTCGACCTCGGGAGACTCAGAAGACCCGTCTGAAACGAACGTCCGCCACGGCGGGCGGAGGACGCGGTCGCGTCGGTCGGATCGGACGGCG
>NC_142770.1:52174318-52179318 GCF_988280905.1 Pimephales promelas | reverse complement strand
GGAGACACCCACACCCACACCCACCCACCCACCGGACGGGAAGATTCCGTTTTTCGCCGATATCTCCCAAAACGGCCGGGCGAAAAAATTTCAAACTCGGGTCTTCCGTAGGCCTCGGGGGGCCCTATCCAAAGAGGCCACCCGCGTCCCCGGGGGCCTCGGGGTCAGGGAGTTAGGCCCGGTCAAAGGCGCGGCGTTTTTGGCTTATATCTCGCGAACCCCCGGGCCAATCTTCCCCAAACTCGAATCGACCGTAGTGCCGGACGGGGCCTTTCGAAAGAGCCCACCCACGAGGTCCAACTCGCCCGGGTCCCCGAGTTATAGCCGTTCAAAGTCGGGGGTCCCGGCGAACGGCGATCCGGTAGGGGGCGTCCCCGGGGCCCGCCGCCGCCCTGGTTCGAGCGAGGGCCCCCGTGGGACCTCGCCACCCAAATTTGAGCTCTCTGGGCCTTCGCGTCGCGGAGATACGGGCGATTTTCTCCCGGGATCGTGACGTCATCGGCGGGCGCCATTTCAGAGCGCGGCCGAGGGTTTTCGGCCGATATCTCCGCGAATACTCGACCAAAAACGACGAAACGCATATGGACGCGTTCAGCTCGGCGAGACGGTTCGAATGAGCCCGGCCTCGGCCGGGCACGTCGAGTTTTCGGCGAGATATTTGCGTTTTTCCGCTTCCGGGGCGCTTTGGGGGCCCGTATCTCGGGCCCCCGGGGGCCCACGGGGCTGGGGGCGGTCTCATTCGAAAGGTCTCGTCCCGTTCTCCAGCCGACAAAAATTTGGCGTCGATCGGAGCCGCCTTCGGAGAGCTACGGTCGTTTGAAGCCCCGTGCGGTGGGGTTACCGTCCTTCAAACAGCCGCCGCTCGCAGGGGGAGTCCCGGGGAGGCATGGTTGCCTGTATGACTTGGGCTTAGAGCACCCAGCCCCGCGCTCCTGGAGGAACCTCCGGTGCACAGGGTCTGCTGCAACCAGCCACGTGGGTTCTGAGGGGTAGGGGAGCGTGCGCTCTCCTCCCCGGGCGGGCGGCCGGGCCCTGGGGGCTCGCGCCTCCACGGAGGGACCTCGCTCCCGGGGCTTCGTCCCCGGGGCTCGGGGACTCCGTGGCGGCTCGGCCCCCGGGGTTCGACCCCGCTCGCTCGCTCCAAAACCCAAGTCCAAAACGTGGGGTTGCACGGGAGCTCCGGGCGCGACGGGTCTCCACGCACGGCCCCGGGGAGGGAGCTCCGACCCGGGCCGGAGGCAGATTCGCCCCCCGCCCCCCGGCTGTCCGCCCGGAGCCGAGACGGTCCTAAAACGGGCCTTGGGGGTGATGTAGAAGGGTAACGCTCACACAACCAGGACTCACACAAACCGATCTGCATCCCAGGCAGGGTGCGGGTCTCCTGGGCACGAATAAAGCCCGATGCCCCGTGGGTGATGTTGGCCCTGGCCACTCAAGGCACTCACCCAAGCCAGAGAGGGTGCACTCTGGCTGGGGAAGCAGATTCAATCTCTGCTGTGGTGGAGCTCTGGAAAAACGCCAAACCTCCAGGAAAAGACGGCCCGGTTTCTCTGAAAAGTGCATCCCAGGCAGGGTGCGGGTCTCATGGGCACGAATAAAGCCCGATGCCCGTGGGTGATGTTGGCCCTGGCCACTCAAGGCACTCACCCAAGCCAGAGAGGGTGCACTCTGGCTGGGGAAGCAGATTCAATCTCTGCTGTGGTGGAGCTCTGGAAAAAACGCGAAACCTCCAGGAAAAGACGGCCCGATTTCTCTGAAAAGTGCATCCCAGGCAGGGTGCGGGTCTCCTGGGCACGAATAAAGCCCGATGCCCCGTGGGTGATGTTGGCCCTGGCCACTCAAGGCACTCACCCAAGCCAGAGAGGGTGCACTCTGGCTGGGGAAGCAGATTCAATCTCTGCTGTGGTGGAGCTCTGGAAAAACGCGAAACCTCCAGGAAAAGACGGCCCGGTTTCTCTGAAAAGTGCATCCCAGGCAGGGTGCGGGTCTCATGGGCACGAATAAAGCCCGATGCCCGTGGGTGATGTTGGCCCTGGCCACTCAAGGCACTCACCCAAGCCAGAGAGGGTGCACTCTGGCTGGGGAAACAGATTCAATCTCTGCTGTGGTGGAGCTCTGAAAAAAAAAAAACGCGAAACCTCCAGGAAAAGACGGCCCGGTTTCTCTGAAAAGTGCATCCCAGGCAGGGTGCGGGTCTCATGGGCACGAATAAAGCCCGATGCCCGTGGGTGATGTTGGCCCTGGCCACTCAAGGCACTCACCCAAGCCAGAGAGGGTGCACTCTGGCTGGGGAAGCAGATTCAATCTCTGCTGTGGTGGAGCTCTGAAAAAAAAAAAAAACGCGAAACCTCCAGGAAAAGACGGCCCGATTTCTCTGAAAAGTGCATCCCAGGCAGGGTGCGGGGTCTCCTGGGCACGAATAAAGCCCGATGCCCACCTTGAAACGGAGCCTGGGCTCGACTCTGAAGTCCAGATCTCGAAAAACGACAGAGTCCAAAAAGGTGCGGTGGCTCCAAACCTCCATGCCCTCAGACCTCCCTGGCCAGCCCAGGGAGGGTGGCCCGTCCTGGGCCAGACTCAGATTTCCCCCGCCACCCCTGGAGCTCCGCCTGGAGCGAAGACGGTCCTAAAACGGACCATGGGGCTCTTGTAGAGGATGAGGGAGGGAGAGAGGGGCCTTCAGAGAGCCCCTTGGCCGGCTTGACTCTGGAGTCGAATTTGGAAAAATAGACAAAGTCCATAAACGTGCTGTTGGTTCGGACCTCCAGGGCACTCAAGGCACTCACCCAAGCCAGAGAGGGTGCACTCTGGCTGGGGAAGAGGATTCAATCTCTGCTGTGGTGGAGCTCTGAAAAACACGAGAACCTCCAGGAAAAGGCGGCCCGGTTTCTCTGAAAAGTGCATCCCAGGCAGGGTGCGGGTCTCCTGGGCAAGAACGAAGCCCAATGCCCACCTTGAAACGGAGCCTGGGCTCGACTCTGAAGCCCAGATCTCGAAAAACGACAGAGTACAAAAAATGTGCGGTGGCTCCAAACCTCCATGCCCTCAGACCTCCCTGGCCAGCCCAGGGAGGGTGGCCCGTCCTGGGCCAGATTCAGATTCGCCCGCCACCCCTGGAGCTCCGCCTGGAGCGAAGACGGTCCTAAAACGGGCCTTCGGGGATGTATGAGAGAGGGGAAGCGTGGTGGTGGCAAACACAGAGGACCCCCTACCAGCGATCAGACCGTCGTGAGTCCCACTCAGAGTCACTCTGGGTGGGCATGTAAAAATCCAGATTACGCCGCGCTGGAGCTCTGGAAGTTACGAGACCTCCAGGAAAAGACAGGCTGGTTTTCTGAAAAGTGCACCCCAGGCAGGGTGCATCTTTTCCTGGGCACGAGCCCAGCGCACATGGTGTGGTGGTCCGGCTCTGGTGCCAAAGTTTGGGGGAAAAAATAGACAGAGTCCAATAACGTGGTGTGGTTCCAAAGCTCCATGCCCTCAGACCTCCCTGGCCAGCCCAGGGAGGGTGGCCCGTCCTGGGCCAGATTCAGATTTGCCCGCCACCCCTGGAGCTCCGCCTGGAGCGAAGACGGTCCTAAAACGGGCCTTCGGGGATGTATGAGAGAGGGGGAAGCGTGGTGGTGGCAAACACAGAGGACCCCTACCAGCGATCAGACCGTCGTGAGTCCCACTCAGACTCACTCTGGGTGGGCATATAAAATCCAGACTACGCCCCGTCGGAGCTCTGGAAGTACGAGACCTCCAGGAAAAGACAGGCTGGTTTTCTGAAAAGTGCACCCCAGGCAGGGTGCATCTTTCCTGGGCACGAGCCCGGCGCACGTGGCGGGGTCCGGCTCTGGTGCCAAAAAAATTGAGAAAAATCGACTAAGTCCAATGGCGTGACGTGGGTTCAAAGCTCCATGGTCTCAGACCTCCCTGGCCAGCCCAGGGAGGGTGGCCCGTCCTGGGCCAGAGTCAGATTCGCCCGACACCCCCTGGAGCTCGACCTGGAGGGAAGACGGTCCTAAAACGGGCCTTCGGGGCTGTATGGAAGAGGGCAAGTGTGGTGGTGCAAAACACAGAGCACCCCCTACCATTGATCAGACCGTCGTGAGTCCCACTCAGACTCGCTCTGGGTGGGCATATAAAATCCAGACTACGCCCCCCCCGTCGGAGCTCTGGAAGTACGAGACCTCCAGGAAAAGACAGGCCGGTTTTATGTAAAGTGCACCCCAGGCAGGGTGCGTCTTTCCTGGGCACGAGCCCGGCGCGCGTGGCGGGGTCCGGCTCTGGTGCCAAAAAATTTGAGTAAAATCGACTAAGTCCAATGACGTGGTGTGGTTCCAAAGCTCCATGGTCTCAGACCTCCCTGGCCAGCCCAGGGAGGGTGGCCCCGTCCTGGGCCAGAGTCAGATTCGCCCGACACCCCCTGGAGCTCGACCTGGAGGGAAGACGGTCCTAAAACGGGCCTTCGGGGCTGTATGGAAGAGGGCAAGTGTGGTGGTGCAAAACACAGAGCACCCCCTACCATTGATCAGACCGTCGTGAGTCCCACTCAGACTCGCTCTGGGTGGGCATATAAAATCCAGACTGCGCCCCCGTCGGAGCTCTGGAAGTACGAGACCTCCAGGAAAAGACGGGCTGGTTTTATGGAAAAAGTGCACCCCAGGCATATGCTTGTCGAACGGTCGGTCTGGGTAAACGGCGAGTGTCCGTGCTGTTGCGTGCGAACGAGATTCCCAATGCTAACGAACCTCCCCCGGCTGGCGACCGGGGAGAGCGCCTCGTTTTCGGGCACGAGCGAATGCGTCTGCCTGGCGGAGCCCCCGTCGGTGCCGAGGTGGTCCTGAGACGGGCCTTCGGGGTTTTGTCGAGGAAGGGGACAAGCGCCCCAATCGGACAAGGCGACGGGCTAAAAAATGGTGCTCGGTATCGGTTTCTGACATCCAGGCGGGGATGCGTCATCTGGGGTCGGCAGGCAGGCAGGCAGGCGGTCACCAGGGCGCTCTGGAGGAAAA
>NC_142770.1:52169318-52171818 GCF_988280905.1 Pimephales promelas | reverse complement strand
GGCCGTTCTTAGTTGGTGGAGCGATTTGTCTGGTTCATTCCGATAACGAACGAGACTCCGGCATGCTAACTAGTTACGCGGCCCCGAGCGGTCGGCGTCCAACTTCTTAGAGGGACAAGTGGCGTTCAGCCACGCGAGATGGAGCAATAACAGGTCTGTGATGCCCTTAGATGTCCGGGGCTGCACGCGCGCCACAATGGGCGGATCAGCGTGTGCCTACCCTGCGCCGAGAGGCGCGGGTAACCCGCTGAACCCCGCTCGTGATCGGGACTGGGGATTGAAACTGTTTCCCATCAACGAGGAATTCCCAGTAAGCGCGGGTCATAAGCTCGCGTTGATTAAGTCCCTGCCCTTTGTACACACCGCCCGTCGCTACTACCGATTGGGTGGTTTAGTGAGGTCCTTGGATCGGCCCCGCCGGAGCTCCTCGCTGGGTTCTGGCGGAGCGTCGAGAAGACGATCAAACTTGACCATCTAGAGATAGTAAAAGTCGTAACAAGGTTTCCGTAGGTGAACCTGCGGAAGGATCATTACAGGTCTCCGGGCCTCACAGAAGTCCCAGGAACGAAACAAACCAGACGCCTCGGGTCCGCCCCGGCGGGCCCGGAACCCCCTTCGGTGAAAAACGAGTGGCGAGAGTCGCAACCCCGACGGGTACCCGTTAGGTCTCCCCCCGGTGGGGGGGCCGTGGGTTTAAAGACCTCCTCCCCATCCCTCGACCGGGGGGGAGGGGGCGCCCGTCCGGGTCTCGCCACCACTCATTTTTTTTCCCCCAATTCCCCGGTTTGTGTCGGTCGGCCTCGAAAAACCAAAAAAACCAAGAGTACAACTCTTAGCGGTGGATCACTCGGCTCGTGAGTCGATGAAGAACGCAGCCAGCTGCGAGAACTAATGTGAATTGCAGGACACATTGATCATCGACACTTCGAACGCACTTTGCGGCCCCGGGTTCCTCCCGGGGCTACGTCTGTCTGAGGGTCGCTTTGCTATCGATCGGAGCCTCCGGGCCCCGCGGCTGGAGCGTCGTAGGCCCTCACCGCCTCCGTCCTCCTAAACGCAGACCGTCCCCTCGTCCCGTCTCCCCGCTCTCTCCTTTTCGGGGAGAGGCCTCCGTCTTCCCCTCGGGGGAGGGCGGCGCCTCGTCGCTCCGAGGACCCGGGTGTCCTCCTCCGCGGCTGCCGGTGCTTCAAAACCACCGCTGCCCGCGCGAGGAGGCTCTCACCCGCCTCGGTCGGCGGACGCCGTCGTGGGGGTCTCGCTCGCACCCTGGGAGAGGGCGGCGGAGTTTCGGCGGGTCGTGGGACGCCCCTAGGTCGTCGGCCAGCCCGCCGGGTCCAACCGCCCGGCGGCGGCCGCTTCCGACAACCCAGCTTCGACCTCAGATCAGGCGAGACGACCCGCTGAATTTAAGCATATTACTAAGCGGAGGAAAAGAAACTAACAAGGATTCCCTCAGTAGCGGCGAGCGAAGAGGGAAGAGCCCAGCGCCGAATCCCCGTCCCCTCAGCCGGGGCGAGGGAATTGTGGCGTACGGAAGACCGCTCTCCCGGCGCGGGCCGGGGGTCTAAGTCCTTCTGATGGAGGCTTAGCCCGTGGACGGTGTGAGGCCGGTAACGGCCCCCGCCCCGCCGGGGTACGGTTCTTCTCGGAGTCGGGTTGCTTGGGAATGCAGCCCAAAGCGGGTGGTAAACTCCATCCAAGGCTAAATACCGTCACGAGACCGATAGCGGACAAGTACCGTGAGGGAAAGTTGAAAAGAACTTTGAAGAGAGAGTTCAACAGGGCGTGAAACCGTTAAGAGGTAAACGGGTGGGGTCCGCACGGGCCGCCCGGAGGATTCAACCCGGCGGGCTCGGTCGGCCCGGCGGGCGCGATCGGATCCCCCCACAAGGGGACCGTCCGTCCGCCGCGAGCTCGGCCCCCGTCGGGCGCACTTCCTCCGCGGCGGTGCGCCGCGACCGGCTCCGGTTTGGCCAGGAAGGGTCAGGGGGCGAAGGTGGCTCGGGTCCCTCGGGCCCCGAGCTTTACAGCGCCCTCCCGCTCCGACTTTGCCGCTCTCCCCCGGGGCCGCGGGCAGTGTCCTCCGCGCCTTCCCTCCCGCTCGCGGGAGGGACGGGGCCCCCCGCCCCCGACGCGTGCGTCGCCCGGACCGGACTGTCCCCAGTCCGAATCCGAATGCGCCGCGCCGCCAGGGCGGGGACCGGCCCACGTAAACGGGCGCTCGAGGTCCGCGGCGATGTCGGCCACCCACCCGACCCGTCTTGAAACACGGACCAAGGAGTCTAACGCACGCGCGAGTCAGAGGGTGTCCACGAGCCCCCACGGCGCAATGAAGGTGAAGGCCGGCGCACGCCGGCCCGGGTGGGATCCCCCCTCCCCGGAGGGGGGCGCACCACCGGCCCGTCTCACCCGGTCCGCCGGGGAGGTGGAGCGAGAGCGCGCGCGATGGTACCCGAAAGATGGTGAACTATGCCTGGGCAGGGCGAAGCCAGAGGAAACT
>NC_142770.1:52156299-52163799 GCF_988280905.1 Pimephales promelas | reverse complement strand
GGCCTTTTCCTCCAGAGCGCCCTGGTTACCGCCTGCCTGCCGACCCCAGACGACGCATCCTCCCCAGGATGTCGGAAACCGATACCGAGCAACGCTTTTTTTTTTGGTCCGTCACCTTGTCCGAGCGGGGCTCTCGTCCCCTTCCTCGACAAAACCCCGAAGGCCCGTTTTAGGACCGTCTCGGCACCGACGGGTGCTCCGTTCACGCCCACCGATACCGTCTCGCCCCGGGTCCGAGGCACCCACCCAGGTCACCGGCCATGGAGACGGGCCGGCCCTGGGGAACTCTTTCGACTTCACGTTTACGGACTCTGTCCTTTTTTTCCGGAGGGGGGGCCTTTTCCTCCAGAGCGCCCTGGTGACCGCCTGCCTGCCTGCCTGCCGACCCCAGATGACGCATCCCCGCCTGGATGTCAGAAACCGATACCGAGCACCATTTTTTAGCCCGTCGCCTTGTCCGATTGGGGCGCTTGTCCCCTTCCTCGACAAAACCCCGAAGGCCCGTCTCAGGACCACCTCGGCACCGACGGGGGCTCCGCCAGGCAGACGCATTCGCTCGTGCCCGAAAACGAGGCGCTCTCCCCGGTCGCCAGCCGGGGGAGGTTCGTTAGCATTGGGAATCTCGTTCGCACGCAACAGCACGGACACTCGCCGTTTACCCAGACCGACCGTTCGACAAGCATATGCCTGGGGTGCACTTTTTCCATAAAACCAGCCCGTCTTTTCCTGGAGGTCTCGTACTTCCAGAGCTCCGACGGGGGCGCAGTCTGGATTTTATATGCCCACCCAGAGCGAGTCTGAGTGGGACTCACGACGGTCTGATCAATGGTAGGGGGTGCTCTGTGTTTTGCACCACCACACTTGCCCTCTTCCATACAGCCCCGAAGGCCCGTTTTAGGACCGTCTTCCCTCCAGGTCGAGCTCCAGGGGGTGTCGGGCGAATCTGACTCTGGCCCAGGACGGGGCCACCCTCCCTGGGCTGGCCAGGGAGGTCTGAGACCATGGAGCTTTAGAACCACACCACGTCATTGGACTTAGTCGATTTTACTCAAATTTTTTGGCACCAGAGCCGGACCCCGCCACGCGCGCCGGGCTCGTGCCCAGGAAAGACGCACCCTGCCTGGGGTGCACTTTACATAAAACCGGCCTGTCTTTTCCTGGAGGTCTCGTACTTCCAGAGCTCCGACGGGGGGGCGTAGTCTGGATTTTATATGCCCACCCAGAGCGAGTCTGAGTGGGACTCACGACGGTCTGATCAATGGTAGGGGGTGCTCTGTGTTTTGCACCACCACACTTGCCCTCTTCCATACAGCCCCGAAGGCCCGTTTTAGGACCGTCTTCCCTCCAGGTCGAGCTCCAGGGGGTGTCGGGCGAATCTGACTCTGGCCCAGGACGGGCCACCCTCCCTGGGCTGGCCAGGGAGGTCTGAGACCATGGGGCTTTGAACCCACGTCACGCCATTGGACTTAGTCGATTTTTCTCAATTTTTTTGGCACCAGAGCCGGACCCCGCCACGTGCGCCGGGCTCGTGCCCAGGAAAGATGCACCCTGCCTGGGGTGCACTTTTCAGAAAACCAGCCTGTCTTTTCCTGGAGGTCTCGTACTTCCAGAGCTCCGACGGGGCGTAGTCTGGATTTTATATGCCCACCCAGAGTGAGTCTGAGTGGGACTCACGACGGTCTGATCGCTGGTAGGGGTCCTCTGTGTTTGCCACCACCACGCTTCCCCCTCTCTCATACATCCCCGAAGGCCCGTTTTAGGACCGTCTTCGCTCCAGGCGGAGCTCCAGGGGTGGCGGGCGAATCTGAATCTGGCCCAGGACGGGCCACCCTCCCTGGGCTGGCCAGGGAGGTCTGAGGGCATGGAGCTTTGGAACCACACCACGTTATTGGACTCTGTCTATTTTTTCCCCCAAACTTTGGCACCAGAGCCGGACCACCACACCATGTGCGCTGGGCTCGTGCCCAGGAAAAGATGCACCCTGCCTGGGGTGCACTTTTCAGAAAACCAGCCTGTCTTTTCCTGGAGGTCTCGTAACTTCCAGAGCTCCAGCGCGGCGTAATCTGGATTTTTACATGCCCACCCAGAGTGACTCTGAGTGGGACTCACGACGGTCTGATCGCTGGTAGGGGGTCCTCTGTGTTTGCCACCACCACGCTTCCCCTCTCTCATACATCCCCGAAGGCCCGTTTTAGGACCGTCTTCGCTCCAGGCGGAGCTCCAGGGGTGGCGGGCGAATCTGAATCTGGCCCAGGACGGGCCACCCTCCCTGGGCTGGCCAGGGAGGTCTGAGGGCATGGAGGTTTGGAGCCACCGCACATTTTTTGTACTTTGTCGTTTTTCGAGATCTGGGCTTCAGAGTCGAGCCCAGGCTCCGTTTCAAGGTGGGCATTGGGCTTCGTTCTTGCCCAGGAGACCCGCACCCTGCCTGGGATGCACTTTTCAGAGAAACCGGGCCGCCTTTTCCTGGAGGTTCTCGTGTTTTTCAGAGCTCCACCACAGCAGAGATTGAATCCTCTTCCCCAGCCAGAGTGCACCCTCTCTGGCTTGGGTGAGTGCCTTGAGTGCCCTGGAGGTCCGAACCAACAGCACGTTTATGGACTTTGTCTATTTTTCCAAATTCGACTCCAGAGTCAAGCCGGCCAAGGGGCTCTCTGAAGGCCCCTCTCCCTCCCTCATCCTCTACAAGAGCCCCATGGTCCGTTTTAGGACCGTCTTCGCTCCAGGCGGAGCTCCAGGGGTGGCGGGGGAAATCTGAGTCTGGCCCAGGACGGGCCACCCTCCCTGGGCTGGCCAGGGAGGTCTGAGGGCATGGAGGTTTGGAGCCACCGCACCTTTTTGTACTTTGTCGTTTTTCGAGATCTGGGCTTCAGAGTCGAGCCCAGGCTCCGTTTCAAGGTGGGCATTGGGCTTCGTTCTTGCCCAGGAGACCCGCACCCTGCCTGGGATGCACTTTTCAGAGAAACCGGGCCGTCTTTTCCCTGGAGGTTTTCGTGTTTTTCAGAGCTCCACCACAGCAGAGATTGAATCTGCTTCCCCAGCCAGAGTGCACCCTCTCTGGCTTGGGTGAGTGGTGCCTTGAGTGGCCAGGGCCAACATCACCCACGGGCATCGGGCTTTATTCGTGCCCATGAGACCCGCACCCTGCCTGGGATGCACTTTTCAGAGAAACCGGGCCGTCTTTTCCTGGAGGTTTCGCGTTTTTCCAGAGCTCCACCACAGCAGAGATTGAATCTGCTTCCCCAGCCAGAGTGCACCCTCTCTGGCTTGGGTGAGTGCCTTGAGTGGCCAGGGCCAACATCACCCACGGGGCATCGGGCTTTATTCGTGCCCAGGAGACCCGCACCCTGCCTGGGATGCACTTTTCAGAGAAATCGGGCCGTCTTTTCCTGGAGGTTTCGCGTTTTTCCAGAGCTCCACCACAGCAGAGATTGAATCTGCTTCCCCAGCCAGAGTGCACCCTCTCTGGCTTGGGTGAGTGCCTTGAGTGGCCAGGGCCAACATCACCCACGGGCATCGGGCTTTATTCGTGCCCATGAGACCCGCACCCTGCCTGGGATGCACTTTTCAGAGAAATCGGGCCGTCTTTTCCTGGAGGTTTCGCGTTTTTCCAGAGCTCCACCACAGCAGAGATTGAATCTGCTTCCCCAGCCAGAGTGCACCCTCTCTGGCTTGGGTGAGTGCCTTGAGTGGCCAGGGCCAAAATCACCCACGGGGCATCGGGCTTTATTCGTGCCCAGGAGACCCGCACCCTGCCTGGGATGCACTTTTCAGAGAAATCGGGCCGTCTTTTCCTGGAGGTTTCGCGTTTTTCCAGAGCTCCACCACAGCAGAGATTGAATCTGCTTCCCCAGCCAGAGTGCACCCTCTCTGGCTTGGGTGAGTGCCTTGAGTGGCCAGGGCCAACATCACCCACGGGGCATCGGGCTTTATTCGTGCCCAGGAGACCCGCACCCTGCCTGGGATGCAGATCGGTTTGTGTGAGTCCTGGTTGGGTGAGCGTTACCCTTCTACATCACCCCCAAGGCCCGTTTTAGGACCGTCTCGGCTCCGGGCGGACAGCCGGGGGGCAGGGGGCGAATCTGCCTCCGGCCCGGGTCGGAGCTCCCTCCCCGGGGCCGTGCGTGGAGACCCGTCGCGCCCGGAGCTCCCGTGCAACCCCACGTTTTGGACTTGGGTTTTGGAGCGAGCGAGCGGGGTCGAACCCCGGGGGCCGAGCCGCCACGGAGTCCCCGAGCCCCGGGGACGAAGCCCCGGGAGCGAGGTCCCTCCGTGGAGGCGCGAGCCCCCAGGGCCCGGCCGCCCGCCCGGGGAGGAGAGCGCACGCTCCCCTACCCCTCAAAACCCACGTGGCTGGTTGCAGCAGACCCTGTGCACCGGAGGTTCCTCCAGGAGCGCGGGGCTGGGTGCTCTAAGCCCAAGTCATACAGGCAACCATGCCTCCCCGGGACTCCCCCTGCGAGCGGCGGCTGTTTGAAGGACGGTAACCCCACTGCACGGGGCTTCAAACGACCGTAGCTCGCCGAAGGCGGCTCCGATCGACGCCAAATTTTTATGGGCTGGAGAACGGGACGAGACCTTTCGAATGAGACCGCCCCCAGCCCCGTGGGCCCCCGGGGGCCCGAGATACGGGCCCCCAAAGCGCCCCGGAAGCGGAAAAACGCAAATATCTCGCCGAAAACTCGACGTGCCCGGCCGAGGCCGGGCTCATTCGAACCGTCTCGCCGAGCTGAACGCGTCCATATGCGTTTCGTCGTTTTTGGTCGAGTATTCGCGGAGATATCGGCCGAAAACCCTCGGCCGCGCTCTGAAATGGCGCCCGCCGATGACGTCACGATCCCGGGAGAAAATCGCCCGTATCTCCGCGACGCGAAGGCCCAGAGAGCTCAAATTTGGGTGGCGAGGTCCCACGGGGGCCCTCGCTCGAACCAGGGCGGCGGCGGGCCCCGGGGACGCCCCCTACCGGATCGCCGTTCGCCGGGACCCCCGACTTTGAACGGCTATAACTCGGGGACCCGGGCGAGTTGGACCTCGTGGGTGGGCTCTTTCGAAAGGCCCCGTCCGGCACTACGGTCGATTCGAGTTTGGGGAAGATTGGCCCAGGGGTTCGCGAGATATAAGCCAAAAAACGCCGCGCCTTTGACCGGGCCTAACTCCCTGACCCCGAGGCCCCCGGGGACGCGGGTGGCCTCTTTGGATAGGGCCCCTCGAGGCCTACGGAAGACCCGAGTTTGAAATTTTTTCGCCCGGCCGTCTTCGAGATATCGGCGAAAAACGGAATCTTCCCGTCCGGTGGGTGGGTGTGGGTGTCTCCGGGGGGCGGGGGGACTTCCAGGACCCCGGGGGGGGGGCCACCTGGCCGTGCCCGAGGACGGTGCACCTCCCTGGGTGTGCCGTCAGAGCCTCCGGGGCCCCGGAAGTCCCCGCCCGCTGCACGTTTTCGGACTTTGAGGGATTTTCGGGCCCGGAAAAGGGCCCCGAATTCGAACGCACGTAGCTCGGGGACCCGGGGGCCCAGAGACACCGGACTCGGGTCAAGTGTGGCGTCCCGGCGGGCCCCTCGCAAAGAGCCCGCCCCCGAGCTCCGGGGCCCCCGGGTCCCGGAGAAAAGGGGCCCGACGTGTCGGGGGGGCGCCCGGGAAGGAAAGGTCCCAGGGGCCCGGGGGAGGCGGGTTCCGAGAGGGCCCGTGGGGAGCCCCCGACACCCGAAAGGGCGAGCCGCTGGGACCTCCCCTCTCCGAGATACGGGCCGTTTTCTCCGAAAGTCGCCCGCGCGTAACGGGGCCCATCTCGGGACCGGGAGGTCCCAGCGGCTCGCGGCGGCGGGTGCGGGGCCCGCTCTCGGGGACCTTGCTCCTCCCGCCGTCCCGAGCCACGGGGACCTTCCGGTCCCGAGATACGGCCACTTCCTGTCCAGCTTTGACCGGGTGTAACTCGAAAAGTAAGCCGAGTTGGGGCTCCACACTCGGGGCTATTGGGGGCCTCTGGGAGGGCCCCACACGCCGGGTGTATGGGGCCCCAACTCGGCTTGGTTCCGGAGATATGGCCCTTTAAAGTTTCAACTTTGACCGGCTGTAACTCGAAAAGTGAGCCGAGTTGGGGCTCCACACTCGGGGGTATTGGGGGCCTCTAGGAGGGCCCCCCACGCCGGGTGTATGGGGCCCCAACTCGGCTTGGTTCCGGAGATATGGCCCTTTAAAGTTTCAACTTTGACCGGCTGTAACTCGAAAAGTGAGCCGAGTTGGGGCTCCACACTCGGGGGTATTGGGGGCCTCTAGGAGGGCCCCCCACGCCGGGTGTATGGGGCCCCAACTCGGCTTGGTTCCGGAGATATGGCCCTTTAAAGTTTCAACTTTGACCGGCTGTAACTCGAAAAGTAAGCCGAGTTGGGGCTCCACACTCGGGGGTATTGGGGGCCTCTAGGAGGGCCCCCCACGCCGGGTGTATGGGGCCCCAACTCGGCTTGGTTCCGGAGATATGGCCCTTTAAAGTTTCAACTTTGACCGGCTGTAACTCGAAAAGTAAGCCGAGTTGGGGCTCCACACTCGGGGGTATTGGGGGCCTCTAGGAGGGCCCCCCACGCCGGGTGTATGGGGCCCCAACTCGGCTTGGTTCCGGAGATATGGCCCTTTAAAGTTTCAACTTTGACCGGCTGTAACTCGAAAAGTAAGCCGAGTTGGGGCTCCACACTCGGGGGTATTGGGGGCCTCTAGGAGGGCCCCCCACGCCGGGTGTATGGGGCCCCAACTCGGCTTGGTTCCGGAGATATGCCCGTTTGAAGTTGCAACTTCTACCCAGTCTAATAATCCCAAAATAATAATTAAATAAAAAAAAAAATAATAATAAA
This sequence comes from Pimephales promelas, assembly GCF_988280905.1. Taxonomy (NCBI): domain Eukaryota; kingdom Metazoa; phylum Chordata; class Actinopteri; order Cypriniformes; family Leuciscidae; genus Pimephales; species Pimephales promelas. The sequence goes on along the minus strand of NC_142770.1, from coordinate 52,156,952 downwards.
AATAAAAATAAGCCGAGTTGGGGCTCCACACTCTGGGCCTGGGGGGCACCACTAGGAGATCCCCCTGTGCCCAGAGCGTGGAGCCCCGAATCGGCTTTCCACACCACTCACACCGGTTTCTGACTACCTTAAGAGAGTCATTGTTAGTCGCGCAGTTTACCCGACTCTGGGAACCGGGGCTTTGGGCTTGGGGGAGACCCACCGCTCGCCCCCTAACACGTCGGGGGGGACCAGGGGGCACCCGCCTGGACCCCCTCAGCCCCACTTCGGAGAACCAGAACGCTGGCCAGGGACCCCCACGGCGGTTGAAGTTTGAACTTCTACCCGGTGCATCCCGAAAAATTGAAAAAATAAAATAAAATAAGATAATAATAATAATAATAATAATAATTTTAAAAAAAATAAGCCGAGTTGGGGCTCCACACTCTGGGCCTGGGGTGGACCACTAGGAGATCCCCCTGTGCCCAGAGCGTGGAGCCCCAACTCGGCTTTCCACACCACTCACACCGGTTCCTGCCTACCTTAAGAGAGTCAAAGTTACTCCCGCAGTTTACCCGACTCTGGGAACCGGGGCTTTGGGCTTGGGGGAGACCCACCGCTCGCCCCCTAACACGTCGGGGGGACCAGGGGGCACCCGCCTGGACCACCTCCTG
>NC_142770.1:52138799-52146299 GCF_988280905.1 Pimephales promelas | reverse complement strand
GGGCCGGCCCTGGGGAACTCTTTCGACTTCACGTTTACGGACTCTGTCCTTTTTTTCCGGAGGGGGGCCTTTTCCTCCAGAGCGCCCTGGTGACCGCCTGCCTGCCTGCCTGCCGACCCCAGATGACGCACCCCCCCCCCCAGGATGTCAGAAACCGATACCGAGCTCCGTTTTTTAGCCCGTCGCCTTGTCCGATTGGGGCGCTCGTCCCCTTCCTCGACAAAACCCCGAAGGCCCGTCTTAGGACCACCTCGGCACCGACGGGGGCTCCGCCAGGCAGACGTATTCGCTCGTGCCCGAACACGAGGCGCTCTCCCCGGTCGCCAGCCGGGGGAGGTTCGTTAGCATTGGGAATCTCGTTCGTACGCAACAGCACGGACACTCGCCGTTTACCCAGACCGACCGTTCGACAAGCATATGCCTGGGGTGCACTTTTTCCATAAAACCAGCCTGTCTTTTTCTGGAGGTCTCGTACTTCCAGAGCTCCGACGGGGGCGTAATCTGGATTTTATATGCCCACCCAGAGCGAGTCTGAGTGGGACTCACGACGGTCTGATCAATGGTAGGGGGTGCTCTGTGTTTCGCACCACCACACTTGCCCTCTTCCATACAGCCCCGAAGGCCCGTTTTAGGACCGTCTTCCCTCCAGGTGGAGCTCCAGGGGGTGTCGGGTGAATCTGACTCTGGCCCAGGACGGGCCACCCTCCCTGGGCTGGCCAGGGAGGTCTGAGGGCATGGAGCTTTGGAACCACACCACGTCAGTGGACTTAGTCTATTTTTTTTCCCCAAGCTTTGGCACCAGAGCCGGACCACACCATGTGCGCTGGGCTCGTGCCCAGGAAAGATGCACCCTGCCTGGGGTTTCACTTTTTCCATAAAACCAGCCTGTCTTTTCCTGGAGGTCTCGTACTTCCAGAGCTCCGACGGGGCGTAGTCTGGATCTTATATGCCCACCCGGAGCGAGTCTGAGTGGGACTCACGACGGTCTGATCAATGGTAGGGGGGGTGCTCCGTGTTTTGCACCACCACACTTGCCCTCTTCCATACAGCCCCGAAGGTCCGTTTTAGGACCGTCTCCCCTCCAGGTGGAGCTCCAGGGGGTGTCGGGCGAATCTGACTCTGGCCCAGGACGGGCCACCCTCCCTGGGCTGGCCAGGGAGGTCTGAGGGCATGGAGCTTTGGAACCACACCACGTCATTGGACTTAGTCGATTTTTCTCAGAGCCGGACCCCCCCGCCATGTGCGCTGGGCTCGTGCCCAGGAAAGATGCACCCTACCTGGGGTGCACTTTACATAAAACCAGCCTGTCTTTTCCTGGAGGTCTCGTACTTCCAGAGCTCCGACGGGGCGTAGTCTGGATTTTATATGCCCACCCAGAGTGAGTCTGAGTGGGACTCACGACGGTCTGATCGCTGGTAGGGGTCCTCTGTGTTTGCCACCACCACGCTTCCCCTCTCTCATACATCCCCGAAGGCCCGTTTTAGGACCGTCTTCCCTCCAGGTGGAGCTCCAGGGGGTGTCGGGCGAATCTGACTCTGGCCCAGGACGGGCCACCCTCCCTGGGCTGGCCAGGGAGGTCTGAGGGCATGGAGCTTTGGAACCACACCACGTCATTGGACTTAGTCGATTTTTCTCAGAGCCGGACCCCCCGCCATGTGCGCTGGGCTCGTGCCCAGGAAAGATGCACCCTACCTGGGGTGCACTTTACATAAAACCAGCCTGTCTTTTCCTGGAGGTCTCGTACTTCCAGAGCTCCGACGGGGCGTAGTCTGGATTTTATATGCCCACCCAGAGTGAGTCTGAGTGGGACTCACGACGGTCTGATCGCTGGTAGGGGTCCTCTGTGTTTGCCACCACCACGCTTCCCCTCTCTCATACATCCCCGAAGGCCCGTTTTAGGACCGTCTTCGCTCCAGGTGGAGCTCCAGGGGTGGCGGGCAAATCTGAATCTGGCCCAGGACGGGCCACCCTCCCTGGGCTGGCCAGGGAGGTCTGAGGGCATGGAGCTTTGGAACCACACCACGTTATTGGACTTTGTCTATTTTTTTCCCCCAAACTTTGGCACCAGAGCCGGACCACCACACCATGTGCGCTGGGCTCGTGCCCAGGAAAAGATGCACCCTGCCTGGGGTGCACTTTTCAGAAAACCAGCCTGTCTTTTCCTGGAGGTCTCGTAACTTCCAGAGCTCCAGCGCGGCGTAATCTGGATTTTTTACATGCCCACCCAGAGTGACTCTGAGTGGGACTCACGACGGTCTGATCGCTGGTAGGGGTCCTCTGTGTTTGCCACCACCACGCTTCCCCTCTCTCATACATCCCCGAAGGCCCGTTTTAGGACCGTCTTCGCTCCAGGTGGAGCTCCAGGGGTGGCGGGCGAATCTGAATCTGGCCCAGGACGGGCCACCCTCCCTGGGCTGGCCAGGGAGGTCTGAGGGCATGGAGGTTTGGAGCCACCCCACATTTTTTGTACTTTGTCGTTTTTCGAGATCTGGGCTTCAGAGTCGAGCCCAGGCTCCGTTTCAAGGTGGGCATTGGGCTTCGTTCTTGCCCAGGAGACCCGCACCCTGCCTGGGATGCACTTTTCAGAGAAACCGGGCCGCCTTTTCCCGGAGGTTTTCGTGTTTTTCAGAGCTCCACCACAGCAGAGATTGAATCCTCTTCCCCAGCCAGAGTGCACCCTCTCTGGCTTGGGTGAGTGCCTTGAGTGCCCTGGAGGTCCGAACAGACAGCACGTTTATGGACTCTGTCTATTTTTCAAATTCGACTCCAGAGTCAAGCCGGCCAGGGGCTCTCTGAAGGCCCCTCTCTCCCTCATCCTCTACAAGAGCCCCAGGGTCCGTTTTAGGACCGTCTTCGCTCCAGGCGGAGCTCCAGGGGTGGCGGGGGAAATCTGAGTCTGGCCCAGGACGGGCCACCCTCCCTGGGCTGGCCAGGGAGGTCTGAGGGCATGGAGGTTTGGAGCCACCGCACCTTTTTTGGACTCTGTCGTTTTTCGAGATCTGGACTTCAGAGTCGAGCCCAGGCTCCGTTTCAAGGTGGGCATCGGGCTTTATTCGTGCCCATGAGACCCGCACCCTGCCTGGGATGCACTTTTCAGAGAAACCGGGCCGTCTTTTCCCTGGAGGTTTTCGTGTTTTTCAGAGCTCCACCACAGCAGAGATTGAATCTGCTTCCCCAGCCAGAGTGCACCCTCTCTGGCTTGGGTGAGTGGTGCCTTGAGTGGCCAGGGCCAACATCACCCACGGGCATCGGGCTTTATTCGTGCCCATGAGACCCGCACCCTGCCTGGGATGCACTTTTCAGAGAAACCGGGCCGTCTTTTCCCTGGAGGTTTTCGCGTTTTTCCAGAGCTCCACCACAGCAGAGATTGAATCTGCTTCCCCAGCCAGAGTGCACCCTCTCTGGCTTGGGTGAGTGGTGCCTTGAGTGGCCAGGGCCAACATCACCCACGGGGCATCGGGCTTTATTCGTGCCCAGGAGACCCGCACCCTGCCTGGGATGCACTTTTCAGAGAAACCGGGCCGTCTTTTCCTGGAGGTTTCGCGTTTTTCCAGAGCTCCACCACAGCAGAGATTGAATCTGCTTCCCCAGCCAGAGTGCACCCTCTCTGGCTTGGGTGAGTGCCTTGAGTGGCCAGGGCCAACATCACCCACGGGGCATCGGGCTTTATTCGTGCCCAGGAGACCCGCACCCTGCCTGGGATGCACTTTTCAGAGAAACCGGGCCGTCTTTTCCTGGAGGTTTCGCGTTTTTCCAGAGCTCCACCACAGCAGAGATTGAATCTGCTTCCCCAGCCAGAGTGCACCCTCTCTGGCTTGGGTGAGTGCCTTGAGTGGCCAGGGCCAACATCACCCACGGGGCATCGGGCTTTATTCGTGCCCAGGAGACCCGCACCCTGCCTGGGATGCACTTTTCAGAGAAACCGGGCCGTCTTTTCCCTGGAGGTTTTCGTGTTTTTCAGAGCTCCACCACAGCAGAGATTGAATCTGCTTCCCCAGCCAGAGTGCACCCTCTCTGGCTTGGGTGAGTGGTGCCTTGAGTGGCCAGGGCCAACATCACCCACGGGGCATCGGGCTTTATTCGTGCCCAGGAGACCCGCACCCTGCCTGGGATAGCAGATCGGTTTGTGTGAGTTCTGGTTGTGTGAGCGTTACCCTTCTACATCACCCCCATGGCCCGTTTTAGGACCGTCTCGGCTCCGGGCGGACAGCCGGGGGGCAGGGGGCGAATCTGCCTCCGGCCCGGGTCGGAGCACCCTCCCCGGGGCCGTGCGTGGAGACCCGTCGCGCCCGGAGCTCCCGTGCAACCCCACGTTTTGGACTTGGGTTTTGGAGCGAGCGAGCGGGGTCGAAACCCCGGGGGCCGAGCCGCCACGGAGCCCCCGAGCCCCGGGGACGAAGCCCCGGGAGCGAGGTCCCTCCGTGGAGGCGCGAGCCCCCGGAGCCCGGCCGCCCGCCCGGGGAGGAGAGCGCACGCTCCCCTACCCCTCAAAACCCACGTGGCTGGTTGCAGCAGACCCTGTGCACCGGAGGTTCCTCCAGGAGCGCGGGGCTGGGCGCTCCAAGCCCAAGTCATACAGGCAACCATGCCTCCCCGGGACTCCCCCTGCGAGCGGCGGCTGTTTGAAGGACGGTAACCCCACCGCACGGGGCTTCAAACGACCGTAGCTCGCCGAAGGCGGCTCCGATCGACGCCAAATTTTTGTCGGCTGGAGAACGGGACGAGACCTTTCGAATGAGACCGCCCCCAGCCCCGTGGGCCCCCGGGGGCCCGAGATACGGGCCCCCAAAGCGCCCCGGAAGCGGAAAAACGCAAATATCTCGCCGAAAAGTCGACGTGCCCGGCCGAGGCCGGGCTCATTCGAACCGTCTCGCCGAGCTGAACGCGTCCATATGCGTTTCGTCGTTTTTGGTCGAGTATTCGCGGAGATATCGGCCGAAAACCCTCGGCCGCGCTCTGAAATGGCGCCCGCCGATGACGTCACGATCCCGGGAGAAAATCGCCCGTATCTCCGCGACGCGAAGGCCCAGAGAGCTCAAATTTGGGTGGCGAGGTCCCACGGGGGCCCTCGCTCGAACCAGGGCGGCGGCGGGCCCCGGGGACGCCCCCTACCGGATCGCCGTTCGCCGGGACCCCCGACTTTGAACGGCTATAACTCGGGGACCCGGGCGAGTTGGACCTCGTGGGTGGGCTCTTTCGAAAGGCCCCGTCCGGCACTACGGTCGATTCGAGTTTGGGGAAGATTGGCCCAGGGGTTCGCGAGATATAAGCCAAAAACGCCGCGCCTTTGACCGGGCCTAACTCCCTGACCCCGAGGCCCCCGGGGACGCGGGTGGCCTCTTTGGATAGGGCCCCTCAAGGCCTTGGGAAGACCCGAGTTTGAAATTTTTTCGCCCGGCCGTCTTCGAGATATCGGCGAAAAACGGAATCTTCCCGTCTTGTGGGTGTGGGTGTCTCCGGGGGGCGGGGGGACTTCCAGGACCCCGGGGGGGGCCACCTGGCCGTGCCCGAGGACGGTGCACCTCCCTGGGTGTGCCGTCAGAGCCTCCGGGGCCCCCGGAAGTCCCCGCCCACTGCACGTTTTCGGACTTTGAGGGATTTTCGGGCCCCGAATTCGAACGCCCGTAGCTCGGGGACCCGGCGGCCCAGAGACACCGGACTCGGGTCAAGTGTGGCGTCCCGGCGGGCCCCTCGCAAAGAGCCCGCCCCCGAGCTCCGGGGCCCCCGGGTCCCGGAGAAAAGGGGCCCGACGTGTCGGGGGGGCGCCTGGGAAGGAAAGGTCCCAGGGGCCCGGGGGAGGCGGGGTCCGAGAGGGCCCGTGGGGAGCCCCCGACACCCGAAAGGGCGAGCCGCTGGGACCTCCCCTCTCCGAGATACGGGCCGTTTTCTCCGAAAGTCGCCCGCGCGTAACGGGGCCCATCTCGGGACCGGGAGGTCCCAGCGGCTCGCGGCGGCGGGTGCGGGGCCCGCTCTCGGGGACCTTGCTCCTCCCGCCGTCCCGAGCCACGGGGACCTTCCGGTCCCGAGATACGGCCACTTCCTGTCCAGCTTTGACCGGGTGTAACTCGAAAAGTAAGCCGAGTTGGGGCTCCACACTCGGGGGTATTGGGGGCCTCTAGGAGGGCCCCCCACGCCGGGTGTATGGGGCCCCAACTCGGCTTGGTTCCGGAGATATGGCCCTTTAAAGTTTCAACTTTGACCGGGTGTAACTCGAAAAGTAAGCCGAGTTGGGGCTCCACACTCGGGGGTATTGGGGGCCTCTAGGAGGGCCCCCCACGCCGGGTGTATGGGGCCCCAACTCGGCTTGGTTCCGGAGATATGGCCCTTTAAAGTTTCAACTTTGACCGGGTGTAACTCGAAAAGTAAGCCGAGTTGGGGCTCCACACTCGGGGGTATTGGGGGCCTCTAGGAGGGCCCCCCACGCCGGGTGTATGGGGCCCCAACTCGGCTTGGTTCCGGAGATATGGCCCTTTAAAGTTTCAACTTTGACCGGCTGTAACTCGAAAAGTAAGCCGAGTTGGGGCTCCACACTCGGGGGTATTGGGGGCCTCTAGGAGGGCCCCCCACGCCGGGTGTATGGGGCCCCAACTCGGCTTGGTTCCGGAGATATGGCCCTTTAAAGTTTCAACTTTGACCGGCTGTAACTCGAAAAGTAAGCCGAGTTGGGGCTCCACACTCGGGGGTATTGGGGGCCTCTAGGAGGGCCCCCCACGCCGGGTGTATGGGGCCCCAACTCGGCTTGGTTCCGGAGATATGGCCCTTTAAAGTTTCAACTTTGACCGGCTGTAACTCGAAAAGTAAGCCGAGTTGGGGCTCCACACTCGGGGGTATTGGGGGCCTCTAGGAGGGCCCCCCACGCCGGGTGTATGGGGCCCCAACTCGGCTTGGTTCCGGAGATATGGCCCTTTAAAGTTTCAACTTTGACCGGCTGTAACTCGAAAAGTAAGCCGAGTTGGGGCTCCACACTCGGGGGTATTGGGGGCCTCTAGGAGGGCCCCCCACGCCGGGTGTATGGGGCCCCAACTCGGCTTGGTTCCGGAGATATGCCCGTTTGAAGTTGCAACTTCTACCCAGTCTAATAATCCCAAAATAATAATTAAATAAAAAAAAAAAATAATAATAAAAATAAAAATAAGCCGAGTTGGGGCTCCACACTCTGGGCCTGGGGGGCACCACTAGGAGATCCCCCTGTGCCCAGAGCGTGGAGCCCCGAATCGGCTTTCCACACCACTCACACCGGTTTCTGACTACCTTAAGAGAGTCATTGTTAGTCGCGCAGTTTACCCGACTCTGGGAACCGGGGCTTTGGGCTTGGGGGAGACCCACCGCTCGCCCCCTAACACGTCGGGGGGGACCAGGGGGCACCCGCCTGGACCCCCTCAGCCCCACTTCGGAGAACCAGAACGCTGGCCAGGGACCCCCACGGCGGTTGAAGTTTGAACTTCTACCCGGTGCATCCCGAAAAATTGAAAAAAATAAAATAAAATAAGATTAAAATAA
>NC_142770.1:52121299-52128799 GCF_988280905.1 Pimephales promelas | reverse complement strand
GTCACCTTGTCCGAGCGGGGCTCTCGTCCCCTTCCTCGACAAAACCCCGAAGGCCCGTTTTAGGACCGTCTCGGCACCGACGGGTGCTCCGTTCACGCCCACCGATACCGTCTCGCCCCGGGTCCGAGGCACCCACCCAGGTCACCGGCCATGGAGACGGGCCGGCCCTGGGGAACTCTTTCGACTTCACGTTTACGGACTCTGTCCTTTTTTTCCGGAGGGGGGGCCTTTTCCTCCAGAGCGCCCTGGTGACCGCCTGCCTGCCTGCCTGCCGACCCCAGATGACGCATCCCCGCCTGGATGTCAGAAACCGATACCGAGCACCATTTTTTAGCCCGTCGCCTTGTCCGATTGGGGCGCTTGTCCCCTTCCTCGACAAAACCCCGAAGGCCCGTCTCAGGACCACCTCGGCACCGACGGGGGCTCCGCCAGGCAGACGCATTCGCTCGTGCCCGAAAACGAGGCGCTCTCCCCGGTCGCCAGCCGGGGGAGGTTCGTTAGCATTGGGAATCTCGTTCGCACGCAACAGCACGGACACTCGCCGTTTACCCAGACCGACCGTTCGACAAGCATATGCCTGGGGTGCACTTTTTCCATAAAACCAGCCCGTCTTTTCCTGGAGGTCTCGTACTTCCAGAGCTCCGACGGGGGCGCAGTCTGGATTTTATATGCCCACCCAGAGCGAGTCTGAGTGGGACTCACGACGGTCTGATCAATGGTAGGGGGTGCTCTGTGTTTTGCACCACCACACTTGCCCTCTTCCATACAGCCCCGAAGGCCCGTTTTAGGACCGTCTTCCCTCCAGGTCGAGCTCCAGGGGGTGTCGGGCGAATCTGACTCTGGCCCAGGACGGGGCCACCCTCCCTGGGCTGGCCAGGGAGGTCTGAGACCATGGAGCTTTAGAACCACACCACGTCATTGGACTTAGTCGATTTTACTCAAATTTTTTGGCACCAGAGCCGGACCCCGCCACGCGCGCCGGGCTCGTGCCCAGGAAAGACGCACCCTGCCTGGGGTGCACTTTACATAAAACCGGCCTGTCTTTTCCTGGAGGTCTCGTACTTCCAGAGCTCCGACGGGGGGGCGTAGTCTGGATTTTATATGCCCACCCAGAGCGAGTCTGAGTGGGACTCACGACGGTCTGATCAATGGTAGGGGGTGCTCTGTGTTTTGCACCACCACACTTGCCCTCTTCCATACAGCCCCGAAGGCCCGTTTTAGGACCGTCTTCCCTCCAGGTCGAGCTCCAGGGGGTGTCGGGCGAATCTGACTCTGGCCCAGGACGGGCCACCCTCCCTGGGCTGGCCAGGGAGGTCTGAGACCATGGGGCTTTGAACCCACGTCACGCCATTGGACTTAGTCGATTTTTCTCAATTTTTTTGGCACCAGAGCCGGACCCCGCCACGTGCGCCGGGCTCGTGCCCAGGAAAGATGCACCCTGCCTGGGGTGCACTTTTCAGAAAACCAGCCTGTCTTTTCCTGGAGGTCTCGTACTTCCAGAGCTCCGACGGGGCGTAGTCTGGATTTTATATGCCCACCCAGAGTGAGTCTGAGTGGGACTCACGACGGTCTGATCGCTGGTAGGGGTCCTCTGTGTTTGCCACCACCACGCTTCCCCCTCTCTCATACATCCCCGAAGGCCCGTTTTAGGACCGTCTTCGCTCCAGGCGGAGCTCCAGGGGTGGCGGGCGAATCTGAATCTGGCCCAGGACGGGCCACCCTCCCTGGGCTGGCCAGGGAGGTCTGAGGGCATGGAGCTTTGGAACCACACCACGTTATTGGACTCTGTCTATTTTTTCCCCCAAACTTTGGCACCAGAGCCGGACCACCACACCATGTGCGCTGGGCTCGTGCCCAGGAAAAGATGCACCCTGCCTGGGGTGCACTTTTCAGAAAACCAGCCTGTCTTTTCCTGGAGGTCTCGTAACTTCCAGAGCTCCAGCGCGGCGTAATCTGGATTTTTACATGCCCACCCAGAGTGACTCTGAGTGGGACTCACGACGGTCTGATCGCTGGTAGGGGGTCCTCTGTGTTTGCCACCACCACGCTTCCCCTCTCTCATACATCCCCGAAGGCCCGTTTTAGGACCGTCTTCGCTCCAGGCGGAGCTCCAGGGGTGGCGGGCGAATCTGAATCTGGCCCAGGACGGGCCACCCTCCCTGGGCTGGCCAGGGAGGTCTGAGGGCATGGAGGTTTGGAGCCACCGCACATTTTTTGTACTTTGTCGTTTTTCGAGATCTGGGCTTCAGAGTCGAGCCCAGGCTCCGTTTCAAGGTGGGCATTGGGCTTCGTTCTTGCCCAGGAGACCCGCACCCTGCCTGGGATGCACTTTTCAGAGAAACCGGGCCGCCTTTTCCTGGAGGTTCTCGTGTTTTTCAGAGCTCCACCACAGCAGAGATTGAATCCTCTTCCCCAGCCAGAGTGCACCCTCTCTGGCTTGGGTGAGTGCCTTGAGTGCCCTGGAGGTCCGAACCAACAGCACGTTTATGGACTTTGTCTATTTTTCCAAATTCGACTCCAGAGTCAAGCCGGCCAAGGGGCTCTCTGAAGGCCCCTCTCTCCCTCCCTCATCCTCTACAAGAGCCCCATGGTCCGTTTTAGGACCGTCTTCGCTCCAGGCGGAGCTCCAGGGGTGGCGGGGGAAATCTGAGTCTGGCCCAGGACGGGCCACCCTCCCTGGGCTGGCCAGGGAGGTCTGAGGGCATGGAGGTTTGGAGCCACCGCACCTTTTTGTACTTTGTCGTTTTTCGAGATCTGGGCTTCAGAGTCGAGCCCAGGCTCCGTTTCAAGGTGGGCATTGGGCTTCGTTCTTGCCCAGGAGACCCGCACCCTGCCTGGGATGCACTTTTCAGAGAAACCGGGCCGTCTTTTCCCTGGAGGTTTTCGTGTTTTTCAGAGCTCCACCACAGCAGAGATTGAATCTGCTTCCCCAGCCAGAGTGCACCCTCTCTGGCTTGGGTGAGTGGTGCCTTGAGTGGCCAGGGCCAACATCACCCACGGGCATCGGGCTTTATTCGTGCCCATGAGACCCGCACCCTGCCTGGGATGCACTTTTCAGAGAAACCGGGCCGTCTTTTCCTGGAGGTTTCGCGTTTTTCCAGAGCTCCACCACAGCAGAGATTGAATCTGCTTCCCCAGCCAGAGTGCACCCTCTCTGGCTTGGGTGAGTGCCTTGAGTGGCCAGGGCCAACATCACCCACGGGGCATCGGGCTTTATTCGTGCCCAGGAGACCCGCACCCTGCCTGGGATGCACTTTTCAGAGAAATCGGGCCGTCTTTTCCTGGAGGTTTCGCGTTTTTCCAGAGCTCCACCACAGCAGAGATTGAATCTGCTTCCCCAGCCAGAGTGCACCCTCTCTGGCTTGGGTGAGTGCCTTGAGTGGCCAGGGCCAACATCACCCACGGGCATCGGGCTTTATTCGTGCCCATGAGACCCGCACCCTGCCTGGGATGCACTTTTCAGAGAAATCGGGCCGTCTTTTCCTGGAGGTTTCGCGTTTTTCCAGAGCTCCACCACAGCAGAGATTGAATCTGCTTCCCCAGCCAGAGTGCACCCTCTCTGGCTTGGGTGAGTGCCTTGAGTGGCCAGGGCCAAAATCACCCACGGGGCATCGGGCTTTATTCGTGCCCAGGAGACCCGCACCCTGCCTGGGATGCACTTTTCAGAGAAATCGGGCCGTCTTTTCCTGGAGGTTTCGCGTTTTTCCAGAGCTCCACCACAGCAGAGATTGAATCTGCTTCCCCAGCCAGAGTGCACCCTCTCTGGCTTGGGTGAGTGCCTTGAGTGGCCAGGGCCAACATCACCCACGGGGCATCGGGCTTTATTCGTGCCCAGGAGACCCGCACCCTGCCTGGGATGCAGATCGGTTTGTGTGAGTCCTGGTTGGGTGAGCGTTACCCTTCTACATCACCCCCAAGGCCCGTTTTAGGACCGTCTCGGCTCCGGGCGGACAGCCGGGGGGCAGGGGGCGAATCTGCCTCCGGCCCGGGTCGGAGCTCCCTCCCCGGGGCCGTGCGTGGAGACCCGTCGCGCCCGGAGCTCCCGTGCAACCCCACGTTTTGGACTTGGGTTTTGGAGCGAGCGAGCGGGGTCGAACCCCGGGGGCCGAGCCGCCACGGAGTCCCCGAGCCCCGGGGACGAAGCCCCGGGAGCGAGGTCCCTCCGTGGAGGCGCGAGCCCCCAGGGCCCGGCCGCCCGCCCGGGGAGGAGAGCGCACGCTCCCCTACCCCTCAAAACCCACGTGGCTGGTTGCAGCAGACCCTGTGCACCGGAGGTTCCTCCAGGAGCGCGGGGCTGGGTGCTCTAAGCCCAAGTCATACAGGCAACCATGCCTCCCCGGGACTCCCCCTGCGAGCGGCGGCTGTTTGAAGGACGGTAACCCCACTGCACGGGGCTTCAAACGACCGTAGCTCGCCGAAGGCGGCTCCGATCGACGCCAAATTTTTATGGGCTGGAGAACGGGACGAGACCTTTCGAATGAGACCGCCCCCAGCCCCGTGGGCCCCCGGGGGCCCGAGATACGGGCCCCCAAAGCGCCCCGGAAGCGGAAAAACGCAAATATCTCGCCGAAAACTCGACGTGCCCGGCCGAGGCCGGGCTCATTCGAACCGTCTCGCCGAGCTGAACGCGTCCATATGCGTTTCGTCGTTTTTGGTCGAGTATTCGCGGAGATATCGGCCGAAAACCCTCGGCCGCGCTCTGAAATGGCGCCCGCCGATGACGTCACGATCCCGGGAGAAAATCGCCCGTATCTCCGCGACGCGAAGGCCCAGAGAGCTCAAATTTGGGTGGCGAGGTCCCACGGGGGCCCTCGCTCGAACCAGGGCGGCGGCGGGCCCCGGGGACGCCCCCTACCGGATCGCCGTTCGCCGGGACCCCCGACTTTGAACGGCTATAACTCGGGGACCCGGGCGAGTTGGACCTCGTGGGTGGGCTCTTTCGAAAGGCCCCGTCCGGCACTACGGTCGATTCGAGTTTGGGGAAGATTGGCCCAGGGGTTCGCGAGATATAAGCCAAAAAACGCCGCGCCTTTGACCGGGCCTAACTCCCTGACCCCGAGGCCCCCGGGGACGCGGGTGGCCTCTTTGGATAGGGCCCCTCGAGGCCTACGGAAGACCCGAGTTTGAAATTTTTTCGCCCGGCCGTCTTCGAGATATCGGCGAAAAACGGAATCTTCCCGTCCGGTGGGTGGGTGTGGGTGTCTCCGGGGGGCGGGGGGACTTCCAGGACCCCGGGGGGGGGGCCACCTGGCCGTGCCCGAGGACGGTGCACCTCCCTGGGTGTGCCGTCAGAGCCTCCGGGGCCCCGGAAGTCCCCGCCCGCTGCACGTTTTCGGACTTTGAGGGATTTTCGGGCCCGGAAAAGGGCCCCGAATTCGAACGCACGTAGCTCGGGGACCCGGGGGCCCAGAGACACCGGACTCGGGTCAAGTGTGGCGTCCCGGCGGGCCCCTCGCAAAGAGCCCGCCCCCGAGCTCCGGGGCCCCCGGGTCCCGGAGAAAAGGGGCCCGACGTGTCGGGGGGGCGCCCGGGAAGGAAAGGTCCCAGGGGCCCGGGGGAGGCGGGTTCCGAGAGGGCCCGTGGGGAGCCCCCGACACCCGAAAGGGCGAGCCGCTGGGACCTCCCCTCTCCGAGATACGGGCCGTTTTCTCCGAAAGTCGCCCGCGCGTAACGGGGCCCATCTCGGGACCGGGAGGTCCCAGCGGCTCGCGGCGGCGGGTGCGGGGCCCGCTCTCGGGGACCTTGCTCCTCCCGCCGTCCCGAGCCACGGGGACCTTCCGGTCCCGAGATACGGCCACTTCCTGTCCAGCTTTGACCGGGTGTAACTCGAAAAGTAAGCCGAGTTGGGGCTCCACACTCGGGGCTATTGGGGGCCTCTGGGAGGGCCCCACACGCCGGGTGTATGGGGCCCCAACTCGGCTTGGTTCCGGAGATATGGCCCTTTAAAGTTTCAACTTTGACCGGCTGTAACTCGAAAAGTGAGCCGAGTTGGGGCTCCACACTCGGGGGTATTGGGGGCCTCTAGGAGGGCCCCCCACGCCGGGTGTATGGGGCCCCAACTCGGCTTGGTTCCGGAGATATGGCCCTTTAAAGTTTCAACTTTGACCGGCTGTAACTCGAAAAGTGAGCCGAGTTGGGGCTCCACACTCGGGGGTATTGGGGGCCTCTAGGAGGGCCCCCCACGCCGGGTGTATGGGGCCCCAACTCGGCTTGGTTCCGGAGATATGGCCCTTTAAAGTTTCAACTTTGACCGGCTGTAACTCGAAAAGTAAGCCGAGTTGGGGCTCCACACTCGGGGGTATTGGGGGCCTCTAGGAGGGCCCCCCACGCCGGGTGTATGGGGCCCCAACTCGGCTTGGTTCCGGAGATATGGCCCTTTAAAGTTTCAACTTTGACCGGCTGTAACTCGAAAAGTAAGCCGAGTTGGGGCTCCACACTCGGGGGTATTGGGGGCCTCTAGGAGGGCCCCCCACGCCGGGTGTATGGGGCCCCAACTCGGCTTGGTTCCGGAGATATGGCCCTTTAAAGTTTCAACTTTGACCGGCTGTAACTCGAAAAGTAAGCCGAGTTGGGGCTCCACACTCGGGGGTATTGGGGGCCTCTAGGAGGGCCCCCCACGCCGGGTGTATGGGGCCCCAACTCGGCTTGGTTCCGGAGATATGCCCGTTTGAAGTTGCAACTTCTACCCAGTCTAATAATCCCAAAATAATAATTAAATAAAAAAAAAAATAATAATAAAAATAAAAATAAGCCGAGTTGGGGCTCCACACTCTGGGCCTGGGGGGCACCACTAGGAGATCCCCCTGTGCCCAGAGCGTGGAGCCCCGAATCGGCTTTCCACACCACTCACACCGGTTTCTGACTACCTTAAGAGAGTCATTGTTAGTCGCGCAGTTTACCCGACTCTGGGAACCGGGGCTTTGGGCTTGGGGGAGACCCACCGCTCGCCCCCTAACACGTCGGGGGGGACCAGGGGGCACCCGCCTGGACCCCCTCAGCCCCACTTCGGAGAACCAGAACGCTGGCCAGGGACCCCCACGGCGGTTGAAGTTTGAACTTCTACCCGGTGCATCCCGAAAAATTGAAAAAATAAAATAAAATAAGATAATAATAATAATAATAATAATAATTTTAAAAAAAATAAGCCGAGTTGGGGCTCCACACTCTGGGCCTGGGGTGGACCACTAGGAGATCCCCCTGTGCCCAGAGCGTGGAGCCCCAACTCGGCTTTCCACACCACTCACACCGGTTCCTGCCTACCTTAAGAGAGTCAAAGTTACTCCCGCAGTTTACCCGACTCTGGGAACCGGGGCTTTGGGCTTGGGGGAGACCCACCGCTCGCCCCCTAACACGTCGGGGGGACCAGGGGGCACCCGCCTGGACCACCTCCTGCCCGACTCGGAGAACCAGAGCTCTGGCCAGGGGACCCCCACGGCGGTTGAAGTTTGAACTTCTACCCGGTGCATCCCGAAAAATTGAAAAAATAAAATAAAATAAGAT
>NC_142770.1:52103799-52113799 GCF_988280905.1 Pimephales promelas | reverse complement strand
GCTATCAATCTGTCAATCCTTTCCGTGTCCGGGCCGGGTGAGCTTTCCCGTGTTGAGTCAAATTAAGCCGCAGGCTCCACTCCTGGTGGTGCCCTTCCGTCAATTCCTTTAAGTTTCAGCTTTGCAACCATACTCCCCCCGGAACCCAAAGACTCGTGGTTTCCCGCACGCTGCCCGGCGGGTCATGGGAATAACGCCGCCGGATCGCGGGTCGGCATCGTTTACGGTCGGAACTACGACGGTATCTGATCGTCTTCGAACCTCCGACTTTCGTTCTTGATTAATGAAAACATTCTTGGCAAATGCTTTCGCTCTCGTCCGTCTTGCGCCGGTCCAAGAATTTCACCTCTAGCGGCGCAATACGAATGCCCCCGGCCGTCCCTCTCAATCATGGCCCCGGGTTCCAGAAACCCACAAAATAGAACCGGAGTCCTATTCCATTATTCCTAGCTGCGGTATTCAGCGGCGACGGGCGGCCTGCTTTGAACACTCTAATTTTTTCAAAGTAAACGCTTCGGGCCCCGAGGACCGGACACCCAGTTAAGGGCATCCGGGGGGCGCCGTGAGGCAGGGGTCCGGGACAGGCGGTGGCTCGCCTCGCGGCGGACCGCCGGCCCGCTCCCGAGATCCAACTACGAGCTTTTTAACTGCAGCAACTTTAGTATACGCTATTGGAGCTGGAATTACCGCGGCTGCTGGCACCAGACTTGCCCTCCAATGGGTCCTCGCCCATGGGTTTAGGATACGCTCATTCCAATTACAGGGCCTCGAAAGAGACCTGTATTGTTATTTTTCGTCACTACCTCTCCGTGTCGGAAATGGGTAATTTGCGCGCCTGCTGCCTTCCTTGGATGTGGTAGCCGTTTCTCAGGCTCCCTCTCCGGAATCGAACCCTGATTCCCCGTTACCCGTGGTCACCATGGTAGGCGCCGAATGTACCATCGAAAGTTGATAGGGCAGACATTCGAATGAGTCGTCGCCGCCGCGGAGGGCGCGCGATCGGCCCGAGGTTATCTAGAGTCACCAAAGCGGCCGGGGCGGCCGGAGCCGCACCCGGATGGGTTTTGGATCTGATAAATGCACGCGTCCCCGACCCCCCGAGGGGAGCCGGGTCGGCGCTCGTTTGCATGTATTAGCTCTGGAATTGCCACAGTTATCCAAGTAGCGGGTGGAGCGATCAAAGGAACCATAACTGATTTAATGAGCCATTCGCAGTTTCACTGTACCGACCGTGTGCACTTAGACCTGCATGGCTTAATCTTTGAGACAAGCATATGCTACTGGCAGGATCAACCAGGTAAACCGCCCTGTAGGGGGGGAAGGAGAACCGCGAACACGCTGGCTTCCTACACACGGGTCTCGCTCCGCCCCGAGTGCGGCCCGGGTCGGCGGGCCGGGGGCTCGGGGACGGCGCGGCCGCTCATAGGGGGCGCGTGCGGAACCCTCCTCTCTCTCTGGGGGGGAGAAGGTGTGGCCGCTGGGTCGAGGCCGTAACCGGGAAAGGGTGCCTTTCGGGCGGGGGAGGCGCGGGTGCGAAGAGCCGGCTCGAAGACTGGGAGGGTGGGGGGATGTGTCGAGCCCCCCGATCCGCTCGCCGTCCGATCCGACCGACGCGACCGCGTCCTCCGCCCGCCGTGGCGGACGTTCGTTTCAGACGGGTCTTCTGAGTCTCCCGAGGTCGACGCGGCCTGCTTTCCCCGGAGGGAGGCCGCGTCTAGAGTCGACGCGCAGAGCGGGGAGGAGCAAGCTGCCCATAGCGGTCTCTCGACCGGGCAGGGGCCGTCCCCAGGCGCGTCCGAAGTTCCAATCGATCAGGCTAAACACCCCTCGCGTCGACGGCCCGGGAGGAGGGGGTGCGCTCCTCTCGGGCCCCGGGGGGTGGGCAACCCGGAGGCGCCCGTCACACGGAGATCCGTTACCTTGTCCGAGCGGGGCGTTTGTCCCCTCCTCGACAAAACCCCGAAGGCCCGTTTTAGGACCGTCTTGGCACCGACGGAAGCTCCGCCGCGCCCACCGATACCGTCTCGCCCCGGGCACGAAGCGCCCTCCCGGGTGACCGGCCCGGGAGGCGGGCCGTCCTGGTAAACTCTTTCGACTTCACGTTTAGGGACTCTGTCCCTTTTTTCCGGAGGGGGGCCTTTTCCTCCAGAGCGCCCTGGTTACCGCCTGCCTGCCGACCCCAGACGACGCATCCTCCCCAGGATGTCGGAAACCGATACCGAGCAACGCTTTTTTTTTTGGTCCGTCACCTTGTCCGAGCGGGGCTCTCGTCCCCTTCCTCGACAAAACCCCGAAGGCCCGTTTTAGGACCGTCTCGGCACCGACGGGTGCTCCGTTCACGCCCACCGATACCGTCTCGCCCCGGGTCCGAGGCACCCACCCAGGTCACCGGCCATGGAGACGGGCCGGCCCTGGGGAACTCTTTCGACTTCACGTTTACGGACTCTGTCCTTTTTTTCCGGAGGGGGGGCCTTTTCCTCCAGAGCGCCCTGGTGACCGCCTGCCTGCCTGCCTGCCGACCCCAGATGACGCATCCCCGCCTGGATGTCAGAAACCGATACCGAGCACCATTTTTTAGCCCGTCGCCTTGTCCGATTGGGGCGCTTGTCCCCTTCCTCGACAAAACCCCGAAGGCCCGTCTCAGGACCACCTCGGCACCGACGGGGGCTCCGCCAGGCAGACGCATTCGCTCGTGCCCGAAAACGAGGCGCTCTCCCCGGTCGCCAGCCGGGGGAGGTTCGTTAGCATTGGGAATCTCGTTCGCACGCAACAGCACGGACACTCGCCGTTTACCCAGACCGACCGTTCGACAAGCATATGCCTGGGGTGCACTTTTTCCATAAAACCAGCCCGTCTTTTCCTGGAGGTCTCGTACTTCCAGAGCTCCGACGGGGGCGCAGTCTGGATTTTATATGCCCACCCAGAGCGAGTCTGAGTGGGACTCACGACGGTCTGATCAATGGTAGGGGGTGCTCTGTGTTTTGCACCACCACACTTGCCCTCTTCCATACAGCCCCGAAGGCCCGTTTTAGGACCGTCTTCCCTCCAGGTCGAGCTCCAGGGGGTGTCGGGCGAATCTGACTCTGGCCCAGGACGGGGCCACCCTCCCTGGGCTGGCCAGGGAGGTCTGAGACCATGGAGCTTTAGAACCACACCACGTCATTGGACTTAGTCGATTTTACTCAAATTTTTTGGCACCAGAGCCGGACCCCGCCACGCGCGCCGGGCTCGTGCCCAGGAAAGACGCACCCTGCCTGGGGTGCACTTTACATAAAACCGGCCTGTCTTTTCCTGGAGGTCTCGTACTTCCAGAGCTCCGACGGGGGGGCGTAGTCTGGATTTTATATGCCCACCCAGAGCGAGTCTGAGTGGGACTCACGACGGTCTGATCAATGGTAGGGGGTGCTCTGTGTTTTGCACCACCACACTTGCCCTCTTCCATACAGCCCCGAAGGCCCGTTTTAGGACCGTCTTCCCTCCAGGTCGAGCTCCAGGGGGTGTCGGGCGAATCTGACTCTGGCCCAGGACGGGCCACCCTCCCTGGGCTGGCCAGGGAGGTCTGAGACCATGGGGCTTTGAACCCACGTCACGCCATTGGACTTAGTCGATTTTTCTCAATTTTTTTGGCACCAGAGCCGGACCCCGCCACGTGCGCCGGGCTCGTGCCCAGGAAAGATGCACCCTGCCTGGGGTGCACTTTTCAGAAAACCAGCCTGTCTTTTCCTGGAGGTCTCGTACTTCCAGAGCTCCGACGGGGCGTAGTCTGGATTTTATATGCCCACCCAGAGTGAGTCTGAGTGGGACTCACGACGGTCTGATCGCTGGTAGGGGTCCTCTGTGTTTGCCACCACCACGCTTCCCCCTCTCTCATACATCCCCGAAGGCCCGTTTTAGGACCGTCTTCGCTCCAGGCGGAGCTCCAGGGGTGGCGGGCGAATCTGAATCTGGCCCAGGACGGGCCACCCTCCCTGGGCTGGCCAGGGAGGTCTGAGGGCATGGAGCTTTGGAACCACACCACGTTATTGGACTCTGTCTATTTTTTCCCCCAAACTTTGGCACCAGAGCCGGACCACCACACCATGTGCGCTGGGCTCGTGCCCAGGAAAAGATGCACCCTGCCTGGGGTGCACTTTTCAGAAAACCAGCCTGTCTTTTCCTGGAGGTCTCGTAACTTCCAGAGCTCCAGCGCGGCGTAATCTGGATTTTTACATGCCCACCCAGAGTGACTCTGAGTGGGACTCACGACGGTCTGATCGCTGGTAGGGGGTCCTCTGTGTTTGCCACCACCACGCTTCCCCTCTCTCATACATCCCCGAAGGCCCGTTTTAGGACCGTCTTCGCTCCAGGCGGAGCTCCAGGGGTGGCGGGCGAATCTGAATCTGGCCCAGGACGGGCCACCCTCCCTGGGCTGGCCAGGGAGGTCTGAGGGCATGGAGGTTTGGAGCCACCGCACATTTTTTGTACTTTGTCGTTTTTCGAGATCTGGGCTTCAGAGTCGAGCCCAGGCTCCGTTTCAAGGTGGGCATTGGGCTTCGTTCTTGCCCAGGAGACCCGCACCCTGCCTGGGATGCACTTTTCAGAGAAACCGGGCCGCCTTTTCCTGGAGGTTCTCGTGTTTTTCAGAGCTCCACCACAGCAGAGATTGAATCCTCTTCCCCAGCCAGAGTGCACCCTCTCTGGCTTGGGTGAGTGCCTTGAGTGCCCTGGAGGTCCGAACCAACAGCACGTTTATGGACTTTGTCTATTTTTCCAAATTCGACTCCAGAGTCAAGCCGGCCAAGGGGCTCTCTGAAGGCCCCTCTCTCCCTCCCTCATCCTCTACAAGAGCCCCATGGTCCGTTTTAGGACCGTCTTCGCTCCAGGCGGAGCTCCAGGGGTGGCGGGGGAAATCTGAGTCTGGCCCAGGACGGGCCACCCTCCCTGGGCTGGCCAGGGAGGTCTGAGGGCATGGAGGTTTGGAGCCACCGCACCTTTTTGTACTTTGTCGTTTTTCGAGATCTGGGCTTCAGAGTCGAGCCCAGGCTCCGTTTCAAGGTGGGCATTGGGCTTCGTTCTTGCCCAGGAGACCCGCACCCTGCCTGGGATGCACTTTTCAGAGAAACCGGGCCGTCTTTTCCCTGGAGGTTTTCGTGTTTTTCAGAGCTCCACCACAGCAGAGATTGAATCTGCTTCCCCAGCCAGAGTGCACCCTCTCTGGCTTGGGTGAGTGGTGCCTTGAGTGGCCAGGGCCAACATCACCCACGGGCATCGGGCTTTATTCGTGCCCATGAGACCCGCACCCTGCCTGGGATGCACTTTTCAGAGAAACCGGGCCGTCTTTTCCTGGAGGTTTCGCGTTTTTCCAGAGCTCCACCACAGCAGAGATTGAATCTGCTTCCCCAGCCAGAGTGCACCCTCTCTGGCTTGGGTGAGTGCCTTGAGTGGCCAGGGCCAACATCACCCACGGGGCATCGGGCTTTATTCGTGCCCAGGAGACCCGCACCCTGCCTGGGATGCACTTTTCAGAGAAATCGGGCCGTCTTTTCCTGGAGGTTTCGCGTTTTTCCAGAGCTCCACCACAGCAGAGATTGAATCTGCTTCCCCAGCCAGAGTGCACCCTCTCTGGCTTGGGTGAGTGCCTTGAGTGGCCAGGGCCAACATCACCCACGGGCATCGGGCTTTATTCGTGCCCATGAGACCCGCACCCTGCCTGGGATGCACTTTTCAGAGAAATCGGGCCGTCTTTTCCTGGAGGTTTCGCGTTTTTCCAGAGCTCCACCACAGCAGAGATTGAATCTGCTTCCCCAGCCAGAGTGCACCCTCTCTGGCTTGGGTGAGTGCCTTGAGTGGCCAGGGCCAAAATCACCCACGGGGCATCGGGCTTTATTCGTGCCCAGGAGACCCGCACCCTGCCTGGGATGCACTTTTCAGAGAAATCGGGCCGTCTTTTCCTGGAGGTTTCGCGTTTTTCCAGAGCTCCACCACAGCAGAGATTGAATCTGCTTCCCCAGCCAGAGTGCACCCTCTCTGGCTTGGGTGAGTGCCTTGAGTGGCCAGGGCCAACATCACCCACGGGGCATCGGGCTTTATTCGTGCCCAGGAGACCCGCACCCTGCCTGGGATGCAGATCGGTTTGTGTGAGTCCTGGTTGGGTGAGCGTTACCCTTCTACATCACCCCCAAGGCCCGTTTTAGGACCGTCTCGGCTCCGGGCGGACAGCCGGGGGGCAGGGGGCGAATCTGCCTCCGGCCCGGGTCGGAGCTCCCTCCCCGGGGCCGTGCGTGGAGACCCGTCGCGCCCGGAGCTCCCGTGCAACCCCACGTTTTGGACTTGGGTTTTGGAGCGAGCGAGCGGGGTCGAACCCCGGGGGCCGAGCCGCCACGGAGTCCCCGAGCCCCGGGGACGAAGCCCCGGGAGCGAGGTCCCTCCGTGGAGGCGCGAGCCCCCAGGGCCCGGCCGCCCGCCCGGGGAGGAGAGCGCACGCTCCCCTACCCCTCAAAACCCACGTGGCTGGTTGCAGCAGACCCTGTGCACCGGAGGTTCCTCCAGGAGCGCGGGGCTGGGTGCTCTAAGCCCAAGTCATACAGGCAACCATGCCTCCCCGGGACTCCCCCTGCGAGCGGCGGCTGTTTGAAGGACGGTAACCCCACTGCACGGGGCTTCAAACGACCGTAGCTCGCCGAAGGCGGCTCCGATCGACGCCAAATTTTTATGGGCTGGAGAACGGGACGAGACCTTTCGAATGAGACCGCCCCCAGCCCCGTGGGCCCCCGGGGGCCCGACAGACGGGCCCCCAAAGCGCCCCGGAAGCGGAAAAACGCAAATATCTCGCCGAAAACTCGACGTGCCCGGCCGAGGCCGGGCTCATTCGAACCGTCTCGCCGAGCTGAACGCGTCCATATGCGTTTCGTCGTTTTTGGTCGAGTATTCGCGGAGATATCGGCCGAAAACCCTCGGCCGCGCTCTGAAATGGCGCCCGCCGATGACGTCACGATCCCGGGAGAAAATCGCCCGTATCTCCGCGACGCGAAGGCCCAGAGAGCTCAAATTTGGGTGGCGAGGTCCCACGGGGGCCCTCGCTCGAACCAGGGCGGCGGCGGGCCCCGGGGACGCCCCCTACCGGATCGCCGTTCGCCGGGACCCCCGACTTTGAACGGCTATAACTCGGGGACCCGGGCGAGTTGGACCTCGTGGGTGGGCTCTTTCGAAAGGCCCCGTCCGGCACTACGGTCGATTCGAGTTTGGGGAAGATTGGCCCAGGGGTTCGCGAGATATAAGCCAAAAAACGCCGCGCCTTTGACCGGGCCTAACTCCCTGACCCCGAGGCCCCCGGGGACGCGGGTGGCCTCTTTGGATAGGGCCCCTCGAGGCCTACGGAAGACCCGAGTTTGAAATTTTTTCGCCCGGCCGTCTTCGAGATATCGGCGAAAAACGGAATCTTCCCGTCCGGTGGGTGGGTGTGGGTGTCTCCGGGGGGCGGGGGGACTTCCAGGACCCCGGGGGGGGGGCCACCTGGCCGTGCCCGAGGACGGTGCACCTCCCTGGGTGTGCCGTCAGAGCCTCCGGGGCCCCGGAAGTCCCCGCCCGCTGCACGTTTTCGGACTTTGAGGGATTTTCGGGCCCGGAAAAGGGCCCCGAATTCGAACGCACGTAGCTCGGGGACCCGGGGGCCCAGAGACACCGGACTCGGGTCAAGTGTGGCGTCCCGGCGGGCCCCTCGCAAAGAGCCCGCCCCCGAGCTCCGGGGCCCCCGGGTCCCGGAGAAAAGGGGCCCGACGTGTCGGGGGGGCGCCCGGGAAGGAAAGGTCCCAGGGGCCCGGGGGAGGCGGGTTCCGAGAGGGCCCGTGGGGAGCCCCCGACACCCGAAAGGGCGAGCCGCTGGGACCTCCCCTCTCCGAGATACGGGCCGTTTTCTCCGAAAGTCGCCCGCGCGTAACGGGGCCCATCTCGGGACCGGGAGGTCCCAGCGGCTCGCGGCGGCGGGTGCGGGGCCCGCTCTCGGGGACCTTGCTCCTCCCGCCGTCCCGAGCCACGGGGACCTTCCGGTCCCGAGATACGGCCACTTCCTGTCCAGCTTTGACCGGGTGTAACTCGAAAAGTAAGCCGAGTTGGGGCTCCACACTCGGGGCTATTGGGGGCCTCTGGGAGGGCCCCACACGCCGGGTGTATGGGGCCCCAACTCGGCTTGGTTCCGGAGATATGGCCCTTTAAAGTTTCAACTTTGACCGGCTGTAACTCGAAAAGTGAGCCGAGTTGGGGCTCCACACTCGGGGGTATTGGGGGCCTCTAGGAGGGCCCCCCACGCCGGGTGTATGGGGCCCCAACTCGGCTTGGTTCCGGAGATATGGCCCTTTAAAGTTTCAACTTTGACCGGCTGTAACTCGAAAAGTGAGCCGAGTTGGGGCTCCACACTCGGGGGTATTGGGGGCCTCTAGGAGGGCCCCCCACGCCGGGTGTATGGGGCCCCAACTCGGCTTGGTTCCGGAGATATGGCCCTTTAAAGTTTCAACTTTGACCGGCTGTAACTCGAAAAGTAAGCCGAGTTGGGGCTCCACACTCGGGGGTATTGGGGGCCTCTAGGAGGGCCCCCCACGCCGGGTGTATGGGGCCCCAACTCGGCTTGGTTCCGGAGATATGGCCCTTTAAAGTTTCAACTTTGACCGGCTGTAACTCGAAAAGTAAGCCGAGTTGGGGCTCCACACTCGGGGGTATTGGGGGCCTCTAGGAGGGCCCCCCACGCCGGGTGTATGGGGCCCCAACTCGGCTTGGTTCCGGAGATATGGCCCTTTAAAGTTTCAACTTTGACCGGCTGTAACTCGAAAAGTAAGCCGAGTTGGGGCTCCACACTCGGGGGTATTGGGGGCCTCTAGGAGGGCCCCCCACGCCGGGTGTATGGGGCCCCAACTCGGCTTGGTTCCGGAGATATGCCCGTTTGAAGTTGCAACTTCTACCCAGTCTAATAATCCCAAAATAATAATTAAATAAAAAAAAAAATAATAATAAAAATAAAAATAAGCCGAGTTGGGGCTCCACACTCTGGGCCTGGGGGGCACCACTAGGAGATCCCCCTGTGCCCAGAGCGTGGAGCCCCGAATCGGCTTTCCACACCACTCACACCGGTTTCTGACTACCTTAAGAGAGTCATTGTTAGTCGCGCAGTTTACCCGACTCTGGGAACCGGGGCTTTGGGCTTGGGGGAGACCCACCGCTCGCCCCCTAACACGTCGGGGGGGACCAGGGGGCACCCGCCTGGACCCCCTCAGCCCCACTTCGGAGAACCAGAACGCTGGCCAGGGACCCCCACGGCGGTTGAAGTTTGAACTTCTACCCGGTGCATCCCGAAAAATTGAAAAAATAAAATAAAATAAGATAATAATAATAATAATAATAATAATTTTAAAAAAAATAAGCCGAGTTGGGGCTCCACACTCTGGGCCTGGGGTGGACCACTAGGAGATCCCCCTGTGCCCAGAGCGTGGAGCCCCAACTCGGCTTTCCACACCACTCACACCGGTTCCTGCCTACCTTAAGAGAGTCAAAGTTACTCCCGCAGTTTACCCGACTCTGGGAACCGGGGCTTTGGGCTTGGGGGAGACCCACCGCTCGCCCCCTAACACGTCGGGGGGACCAGGGGGCACCCGCCTGGACCACCTCCTGCCCGACTCGGAGAACCAGAGCTCTGGCCAGGGGACCCCCACGGCGGTTGAAGTTTGAACTTCTACCCGGTGCATCCCGAAAAATTGAAAAAATAAAATAAAATAAGATAAAAAAAAAAATAATAATAATAATAATAATTTTAAAAAAAAAATAAGCCGAGTTGGGGCTCCACACTCTGGGCCTGGGGTGGACCACTAGGAGATCCACCTGTGCCCAGAACATGGAGCCCCAACTCGGCTTTCCACACCACTCACACCGGTTCCTGCCTACCTTAAGAGAGTCAAAGTTACTCCCGCAGTTTACCCGACTCTGGGAACCGGGGCTTTGGGCTTGGGGGAGACCCACCGCTTGCCCCCTAACACGT
>NC_142770.1:52086299-52093799 GCF_988280905.1 Pimephales promelas | reverse complement strand
CAACAGCACGGACACTCGCCGTTTACCCAGACCGACCGTTCGACAAGCATATGCCTGGGGTGCACTTTTTCCATAAAACCAGCCCGTCTTTTCCTGGAGGTCTCGTACTTCCAGAGCTCCGACGGGGGCGCAGTCTGGATTTTATATGCCCACCCAGAGCGAGTCTGAGTGGGACTCACGACGGTCTGATCAATGGTAGGGGGTGCTCTGTGTTTTGCACCACCACACTTGCCCTCTTCCATACAGCCCCGAAGGCCCGTTTTAGGACCGTCTTCCCTCCAGGTCGAGCTCCAGGGGGTGTCGGGCGAATCTGACTCTGGCCCAGGACGGGGCCACCCTCCCTGGGCTGGCCAGGGAGGTCTGAGACCATGGAGCTTTAGAACCACACCACGTCATTGGACTTAGTCGATTTTACTCAAATTTTTTGGCACCAGAGCCGGACCCCGCCACGCGCGCCGGGCTCGTGCCCAGGAAAGACGCACCCTGCCTGGGGTGCACTTTACATAAAACCGGCCTGTCTTTTCCTGGAGGTCTCGTACTTCCAGAGCTCCGACGGGGGGGCGTAGTCTGGATTTTATATGCCCACCCAGAGCGAGTCTGAGTGGGACTCACGACGGTCTGATCAATGGTAGGGGGTGCTCTGTGTTTTGCACCACCACACTTGCCCTCTTCCATACAGCCCCGAAGGCCCGTTTTAGGACCGTCTTCCCTCCAGGTCGAGCTCCAGGGGGTGTCGGGCGAATCTGACTCTGGCCCAGGACGGGCCACCCTCCCTGGGCTGGCCAGGGAGGTCTGAGACCATGGGGCTTTGAACCCACGTCACGCCATTGGACTTAGTCGATTTTTCTCAATTTTTTTGGCACCAGAGCCGGACCCCGCCACGTGCGCCGGGCTCGTGCCCAGGAAAGATGCACCCTGCCTGGGGTGCACTTTTCAGAAAACCAGCCTGTCTTTTCCTGGAGGTCTCGTACTTCCAGAGCTCCGACGGGGCGTAGTCTGGATTTTATATGCCCACCCAGAGTGAGTCTGAGTGGGACTCACGACGGTCTGATCGCTGGTAGGGGTCCTCTGTGTTTGCCACCACCACGCTTCCCCCTCTCTCATACATCCCCGAAGGCCCGTTTTAGGACCGTCTTCGCTCCAGGCGGAGCTCCAGGGGTGGCGGGCGAATCTGAATCTGGCCCAGGACGGGCCACCCTCCCTGGGCTGGCCAGGGAGGTCTGAGGGCATGGAGCTTTGGAACCACACCACGTTATTGGACTCTGTCTATTTTTTCCCCCAAACTTTGGCACCAGAGCCGGACCACCACACCATGTGCGCTGGGCTCGTGCCCAGGAAAAGATGCACCCTGCCTGGGGTGCACTTTTCAGAAAACCAGCCTGTCTTTTCCTGGAGGTCTCGTAACTTCCAGAGCTCCAGCGCGGCGTAATCTGGATTTTTACATGCCCACCCAGAGTGACTCTGAGTGGGACTCACGACGGTCTGATCGCTGGTAGGGGGTCCTCTGTGTTTGCCACCACCACGCTTCCCCTCTCTCATACATCCCCGAAGGCCCGTTTTAGGACCGTCTTCGCTCCAGGCGGAGCTCCAGGGGTGGCGGGCGAATCTGAATCTGGCCCAGGACGGGCCACCCTCCCTGGGCTGGCCAGGGAGGTCTGAGGGCATGGAGGTTTGGAGCCACCGCACATTTTTTGTACTTTGTCGTTTTTCGAGATCTGGGCTTCAGAGTCGAGCCCAGGCTCCGTTTCAAGGTGGGCATTGGGCTTCGTTCTTGCCCAGGAGACCCGCACCCTGCCTGGGATGCACTTTTCAGAGAAACCGGGCCGCCTTTTCCTGGAGGTTCTCGTGTTTTTCAGAGCTCCACCACAGCAGAGATTGAATCCTCTTCCCCAGCCAGAGTGCACCCTCTCTGGCTTGGGTGAGTGCCTTGAGTGCCCTGGAGGTCCGAACCAACAGCACGTTTATGGACTTTGTCTATTTTTCCAAATTCGACTCCAGAGTCAAGCCGGCCAAGGGGCTCTCTGAAGGCCCCTCTCTCCCTCCCTCATCCTCTACAAGAGCCCCATGGTCCGTTTTAGGACCGTCTTCGCTCCAGGCGGAGCTCCAGGGGTGGCGGGGGAAATCTGAGTCTGGCCCAGGACGGGCCACCCTCCCTGGGCTGGCCAGGGAGGTCTGAGGGCATGGAGGTTTGGAGCCACCGCACCTTTTTGTACTTTGTCGTTTTTCGAGATCTGGGCTTCAGAGTCGAGCCCAGGCTCCGTTTCAAGGTGGGCATTGGGCTTCGTTCTTGCCCAGGAGACCCGCACCCTGCCTGGGATGCACTTTTCAGAGAAACCGGGCCGTCTTTTCCCTGGAGGTTTTCGTGTTTTTCAGAGCTCCACCACAGCAGAGATTGAATCTGCTTCCCCAGCCAGAGTGCACCCTCTCTGGCTTGGGTGAGTGGTGCCTTGAGTGGCCAGGGCCAACATCACCCACGGGCATCGGGCTTTATTCGTGCCCATGAGACCCGCACCCTGCCTGGGATGCACTTTTCAGAGAAACCGGGCCGTCTTTTCCTGGAGGTTTCGCGTTTTTCCAGAGCTCCACCACAGCAGAGATTGAATCTGCTTCCCCAGCCAGAGTGCACCCTCTCTGGCTTGGGTGAGTGCCTTGAGTGGCCAGGGCCAACATCACCCACGGGGCATCGGGCTTTATTCGTGCCCAGGAGACCCGCACCCTGCCTGGGATGCACTTTTCAGAGAAATCGGGCCGTCTTTTCCTGGAGGTTTCGCGTTTTTCCAGAGCTCCACCACAGCAGAGATTGAATCTGCTTCCCCAGCCAGAGTGCACCCTCTCTGGCTTGGGTGAGTGCCTTGAGTGGCCAGGGCCAACATCACCCACGGGCATCGGGCTTTATTCGTGCCCATGAGACCCGCACCCTGCCTGGGATGCACTTTTCAGAGAAATCGGGCCGTCTTTTCCTGGAGGTTTCGCGTTTTTCCAGAGCTCCACCACAGCAGAGATTGAATCTGCTTCCCCAGCCAGAGTGCACCCTCTCTGGCTTGGGTGAGTGCCTTGAGTGGCCAGGGCCAAAATCACCCACGGGGCATCGGGCTTTATTCGTGCCCAGGAGACCCGCACCCTGCCTGGGATGCACTTTTCAGAGAAATCGGGCCGTCTTTTCCTGGAGGTTTCGCGTTTTTCCAGAGCTCCACCACAGCAGAGATTGAATCTGCTTCCCCAGCCAGAGTGCACCCTCTCTGGCTTGGGTGAGTGCCTTGAGTGGCCAGGGCCAACATCACCCACGGGGCATCGGGCTTTATTCGTGCCCAGGAGACCCGCACCCTGCCTGGGATGCAGATCGGTTTGTGTGAGTCCTGGTTGGGTGAGCGTTACCCTTCTACATCACCCCCAAGGCCCGTTTTAGGACCGTCTCGGCTCCGGGCGGACAGCCGGGGGGCAGGGGGCGAATCTGCCTCCGGCCCGGGTCGGAGCTCCCTCCCCGGGGCCGTGCGTGGAGACCCGTCGCGCCCGGAGCTCCCGTGCAACCCCACGTTTTGGACTTGGGTTTTGGAGCGAGCGAGCGGGGTCGAACCCCGGGGGCCGAGCCGCCACGGAGTCCCCGAGCCCCGGGGACGAAGCCCCGGGAGCGAGGTCCCTCCGTGGA
Organism: Pimephales promelas; assembly: GCF_988280905.1. Lineage (NCBI taxonomy): Eukaryota > Metazoa > Chordata > Actinopteri > Cypriniformes > Leuciscidae > Pimephales > Pimephales promelas. Next base: position 52,090,153 of record NC_142770.1, on the reverse strand, counting down.
GGCGCGAGCCCCCAGGGCCCGGCCGCCCGCCCGGGGAGGAGAGCGCACGCTCCCCTACCCCTCAAAACCCACGTGGCTGGTTGCAGCAGACCCTGTGCACCGGAGGTTCCTCCAGGAGCGCGGGGCTGGGTGCTCTAAGCCCAAGTCATACAGGCAACCATGCCTCCCCGGGACTCCCCCTGCGAGCGGCGGCTGTTTGAAGGACGGTAACCCCACTGCACGGGGCTTCAAACGACCGTAGCTCGCCGAAGGCGGCTCCGATCGACGCCAAATTTTTATGGGCTGGAGAACGGGACGAGACCTTTCGAATGAGACCGCCCCCAGCCCCGTGGGCCCCCGGGGGCCCGAGATACGGGCCCCCAAAGCGCCCCGGAAGCGGAAAAACGCAAATATCTCGCCGAAAACTCGACGTGCCCGGCCGAGGCCGGGCTCATTCGAACCGTCTCGCCGAGCTGAACGCGTCCATATGCGTTTCGTCGTTTTTGGTCGAGTATTCGCGGAGATATCGGCCGAAAACCCTCGGCCGCGCTCTGAAATGGCGCCCGCCGATGACGTCACGATCCCGGGAGAAAATCGCCCGTATCTCCGCGACGCGAAGGCCCAGAGAGCTCAAATTTGGGTGGCGAGGTCCCACGGGGGCCCTCGCTCGAACCAGGGCGGCGGCGGGCCCCGGGGACGCCCCCTACCGGATCGCCGTTCGCCGGGACCCCCGACTTTGAACGGCTATAACTCGGGGACCCGGGCGAGTTGGACCTCGTGGGTGGGCTCTTTCGAAAGGCCCCGTCCGGCACTACGGTCGATTCGAGTTTGGGGAAGATTGGCCCAGGGGTTCGCGAGATATAAGCCAAAAAACGCCGCGCCTTTGACCGGGCCTAACTCCCTGACCCCGAGGCCCCCGGGGACGCGGGTGGCCTCTTTGGATAGGGCCCCTCGAGGCCTACGGAAGACCCGAGTTTGAAATTTTTTCGCCCGGCCGTCTTCGAGATATCGGCGAAAAACGGAATCTTCCCGTCCGGTGGGTGGGTGTGGGTGTCTCCGGGGGGCGGGGGGACTTCCAGGACCCCGGGGGGGGGGCCACCTGGCCGTGCCCGAGGACGGTGCACCTCCCTGGGTGTGCCGTCAGAGCCTCCGGGGCCCCGGAAGTCCCCGCCCGCTGCACGTTTTCGGACTTTGAGGGATTTTCGGGCCCGGAAAAGGGCCCCGAATTCGAACGCACGTAGCTCGGGGACCCGGGGGCCCAGAGACACCGGACTCGGGTCAAGTGTGGCGTCCCGGCGGGCCCCTCGCAAAGAGCCCGCCCCCGAGCTCCGGGGCCCCCGGGTCCCGGAGAAAAGGGGCCCGACGTGTCGGGGGGGCGCCCGGGAAGGAAAGGTCCCAGGGGCCCGGGGGAGGCGGGTTCCGAGAGGGCCCGTGGGGAGCCCCCGACACCCGAAAGGGCGAGCCGCTGGGACCTCCCCTCTCCGAGATACGGGCCGTTTTCTCCGAAAGTCGCCCGCGCGTAACGGGGCCCATCTCGGGACCGGGAGGTCCCAGCGGCTCGCGGCGGCGGGTGCGGGGCCCGCTCTCGGGGACCTTGCTCCTCCCGCCGTCCCGAGCCACGGGGACCTTCCGGTCCCGAGATACGGCCACTTCCTGTCCAGCTTTGACCGGGTGTAACTCGAAAAGTAAGCCGAGTTGGGGCTCCACACTCGGGGCTATTGGGGGCCTCTGGGAGGGCCCCACACGCCGGGTGTATGGGGCCCCAACTCGGCTTGGTTCCGGAGATATGGCCCTTTAAAGTTTCAACTTTGACCGGCTGTAACTCGAAAAGTGAGCCGAGTTGGGGCTCCACACTCGGGGGTATTGGGGGCCTCTAGGAGGGCCCCCCACGCCGGGTGTATGGGGCCCCAACTCGGCTTGGTTCCGGAGATATGGCCCTTTAAAGTTTCAACTTTGACCGGCTGTAACTCGAAAAGTGAGCCGAGTTGGGGCTCCACACTCGGGGGTATTGGGGGCCTCTAGGAGGGCCCCCCACGCCGGGTGTATGGGGCCCCAACTCGGCTTGGTTCCGGAGATATGGCCCTTTAAAGTTTCAACTTTGACCGGCTGTAACTCGAAAAGTAAGCCGAGTTGGGGCTCCACACTCGGGGGTATTGGGGGCCTCTAGGAGGGCCCCCCACGCCGGGTGTATGGGGCCCCAACTCGGCTTGGTTCCGGAGATATGGCCCTTTAAAGTTTCAACTTTGACCGGCTGTAACTCGAAAAGTAAGCCGAGTTGGGGCTCCACACTCGGGGGTATTGGGGGCCTCTAGGAGGGCCCCCCACGCCGGGTGTATGGGGCCCCAACTCGGCTTGGTTCCGGAGATATGGCCCTTTAAAGTTTCAACTTTGACCGGCTGTAACTCGAAAAGTAAGCCGAGTTGGGGCTCCACACTCGGGGGTATTGGGGGCCTCTAGGAGGGCCCCCCACGCCGGGTGTATGGGGCCCCAACTCGGCTTGGTTCCGGAGATATGCCCGTTTGAAGTTGCAACTTCTACCCAGTCTAATAATCCCAAAATAATAATTAAATAAAAAAAAAAATAATAATAAAAATAAAAATAAGCCGAGTTGGGGCTCCACACTCTGGGCCTGGGGGGCACCACTAGGAGATCCCCCTGTGCCCAGAGCGTGGAGCCCCGAATCGGCTTTCCACACCACTCACACCGGTTTCTGACTACCTTAAGAGAGTCATTGTTAGTCGCGCAGTTTACCCGACTCTGGGAACCGGGGCTTTGGGCTTGGGGGAGACCCACCGCTCGCCCCCTAACACGTCGGGGGGGACCAGGGGGCACCCGCCTGGACCCCCTCAGCCCCACTTCGGAGAACCAGAACGCTGGCCAGGGACCCCCACGGCGGTTGAAGTTTGAACTTCTACCCGGTGCATCCCGAAAAATTGAAAAAATAAAATAAAATAAGATAATAATAATAATAATAATAATAATTTTAAAAAAAATAAGCCGAGTTGGGGCTCCACACTCTGGGCCTGGGGTGGACCACTAGGAGATCCCCCTGTGCCCAGAGCGTGGAGCCCCAACTCGGCTTTCCACACCACTCACACCGGTTCCTGCCTACCTTAAGAGAGTCAAAGTTACTCCCGCAGTTTACCCGACTCTGGGAACCGGGGCTTTGGGCTTGGGGGAGACCCACCGCTCGCCCCCTAACACGTCGGGGGGACCAGGGGGCACCCGCCTGGACCACCTCCTGCCCGACTCGGAGAACCAGAGCTCTGGCCAGGGGACCCCCACGGCGGTTGAAGTTTGAACTTCTACCCGGTGCATCCCGAAAAATTGAAAAAATAAAATAAAATAAGATAAAAAAAAAAATAATAATAATAATAATAATTTTAAAAAAAAAATAAGCCGAGTTGGGGCTCCACTCTGGGCCTGGGGTGGACCACTAGGAGATCCACCTGTGCCCAGAACATGGAGCCCCAACTCGGCTTTCCACACCACTCACACCGGTTCCTGCCTACCTTAAGAGAGTCAAAGTTACTCCCGCAGTTTACCCGACTCTGGGAACCGGGGCTTTGGGCTTGGGGGAGACCCACCGCTTGCCCCCTAACACGTCGGGGGGACCAGGGGGCACCCGCCTGGACCACCTCCTGCCCGACTCGGAGAACCAGAGCCCTGGGCAGGGACCCCCATCGCCGTACCCCCTCCTGCCCGACTCGGAGAACCAGAGCCCTGGGCAGGGACCCCCACCGCCGTACCCCCTCCTGCCCGACTCGGAGAACCAGAGCCCTGGGCAGGGACCCCCACCGCCGTACACCCTCCTGCCCGACTCGGAGAACCAGAGCCCTGGGCAGGGACCCCCACCGCCGTACACCCCTCTGCCC
>NC_142770.1:52068799-52076299 GCF_988280905.1 Pimephales promelas | reverse complement strand
CGTCTTCCCTCCAGGTCGAGCTCCAGGGGGTGTCGGGCGAATCTGACTCTGGCCCAGGACGGGGCCACCCTCCCTGGGCTGGCCAGGGAGGTCTGAGACCATGGAGCTTTAGAACCACACCACGTCATTGGACTTAGTCGATTTTACTCAAATTTTTTGGCACCAGAGCCGGACCCCGCCACGCGCGCCGGGCTCGTGCCCAGGAAAGACGCACCCTGCCTGGGGTGCACTTTACATAAAACCGGCCTGTCTTTTCCTGGAGGTCTCGTACTTCCAGAGCTCCGACGGGGGGGCGTAGTCTGGATTTTATATGCCCACCCAGAGCGAGTCTGAGTGGGACTCACGACGGTCTGATCAATGGTAGGGGGTGCTCTGTGTTTTGCACCACCACACTTGCCCTCTTCCATACAGCCCCGAAGGCCCGTTTTAGGACCGTCTTCCCTCCAGGTCGAGCTCCAGGGGGTGTCGGGCGAATCTGACTCTGGCCCAGGACGGGCCACCCTCCCTGGGCTGGCCAGGGAGGTCTGAGACCATGGGGCTTTGAACCCACGTCACGCCATTGGACTTAGTCGATTTTTCTCAATTTTTTTGGCACCAGAGCCGGACCCCGCCACGTGCGCCGGGCTCGTGCCCAGGAAAGATGCACCCTGCCTGGGGTGCACTTTTCAGAAAACCAGCCTGTCTTTTCCTGGAGGTCTCGTACTTCCAGAGCTCCGACGGGGCGTAGTCTGGATTTTATATGCCCACCCAGAGTGAGTCTGAGTGGGACTCACGACGGTCTGATCGCTGGTAGGGGTCCTCTGTGTTTGCCACCACCACGCTTCCCCCTCTCTCATACATCCCCGAAGGCCCGTTTTAGGACCGTCTTCGCTCCAGGCGGAGCTCCAGGGGTGGCGGGCGAATCTGAATCTGGCCCAGGACGGGCCACCCTCCCTGGGCTGGCCAGGGAGGTCTGAGGGCATGGAGCTTTGGAACCACACCACGTTATTGGACTCTGTCTATTTTTTCCCCCAAACTTTGGCACCAGAGCCGGACCACCACACCATGTGCGCTGGGCTCGTGCCCAGGAAAAGATGCACCCTGCCTGGGGTGCACTTTTCAGAAAACCAGCCTGTCTTTTCCTGGAGGTCTCGTAACTTCCAGAGCTCCAGCGCGGCGTAATCTGGATTTTTACATGCCCACCCAGAGTGACTCTGAGTGGGACTCACGACGGTCTGATCGCTGGTAGGGGGTCCTCTGTGTTTGCCACCACCACGCTTCCCCTCTCTCATACATCCCCGAAGGCCCGTTTTAGGACCGTCTTCGCTCCAGGCGGAGCTCCAGGGGTGGCGGGCGAATCTGAATCTGGCCCAGGACGGGCCACCCTCCCTGGGCTGGCCAGGGAGGTCTGAGGGCATGGAGGTTTGGAGCCACCGCACATTTTTTGTACTTTGTCGTTTTTCGAGATCTGGGCTTCAGAGTCGAGCCCAGGCTCCGTTTCAAGGTGGGCATTGGGCTTCGTTCTTGCCCAGGAGACCCGCACCCTGCCTGGGATGCACTTTTCAGAGAAACCGGGCCGCCTTTTCCTGGAGGTTCTCGTGTTTTTCAGAGCTCCACCACAGCAGAGATTGAATCCTCTTCCCCAGCCAGAGTGCACCCTCTCTGGCTTGGGTGAGTGCCTTGAGTGCCCTGGAGGTCCGAACCAACAGCACGTTTATGGACTTTGTCTATTTTTCCAAATTCGACTCCAGAGTCAAGCCGGCCAAGGGGCTCTCTGAAGGCCCCTCTCTCCCTCCCTCATCCTCTACAAGAGCCCCATGGTCCGTTTTAGGACCGTCTTCGCTCCAGGCGGAGCTCCAGGGGTGGCGGGGGAAATCTGAGTCTGGCCCAGGACGGGCCACCCTCCCTGGGCTGGCCAGGGAGGTCTGAGGGCATGGAGGTTTGGAGCCACCGCACCTTTTTGTACTTTGTCGTTTTTCGAGATCTGGGCTTCAGAGTCGAGCCCAGGCTCCGTTTCAAGGTGGGCATTGGGCTTCGTTCTTGCCCAGGAGACCCGCACCCTGCCTGGGATGCACTTTTCAGAGAAACCGGGCCGTCTTTTCCCTGGAGGTTTTCGTGTTTTTCAGAGCTCCACCACAGCAGAGATTGAATCTGCTTCCCCAGCCAGAGTGCACCCTCTCTGGCTTGGGTGAGTGGTGCCTTGAGTGGCCAGGGCCAACATCACCCACGGGCATCGGGCTTTATTCGTGCCCATGAGACCCGCACCCTGCCTGGGATGCACTTTTCAGAGAAACCGGGCCGTCTTTTCCTGGAGGTTTCGCGTTTTTCCAGAGCTCCACCACAGCAGAGATTGAATCTGCTTCCCCAGCCAGAGTGCACCCTCTCTGGCTTGGGTGAGTGCCTTGAGTGGCCAGGGCCAACATCACCCACGGGGCATCGGGCTTTATTCGTGCCCAGGAGACCCGCACCCTGCCTGGGATGCACTTTTCAGAGAAATCGGGCCGTCTTTTCCTGGAGGTTTCGCGTTTTTCCAGAGCTCCACCACAGCAGAGATTGAATCTGCTTCCCCAGCCAGAGTGCACCCTCTCTGGCTTGGGTGAGTGCCTTGAGTGGCCAGGGCCAACATCACCCACGGGCATCGGGCTTTATTCGTGCCCATGAGACCCGCACCCTGCCTGGGATGCACTTTTCAGAGAAATCGGGCCGTCTTTTCCTGGAGGTTTCGCGTTTTTCCAGAGCTCCACCACAGCAGAGATTGAATCTGCTTCCCCAGCCAGAGTGCACCCTCTCTGGCTTGGGTGAGTGCCTTGAGTGGCCAGGGCCAAAATCACCCACGGGGCATCGGGCTTTATTCGTGCCCAGGAGACCCGCACCCTGCCTGGGATGCACTTTTCAGAGAAATCGGGCCGTCTTTTCCTGGAGGTTTCGCGTTTTTCCAGAGCTCCACCACAGCAGAGATTGAATCTGCTTCCCCAGCCAGAGTGCACCCTCTCTGGCTTGGGTGAGTGCCTTGAGTGGCCAGGGCCAACATCACCCACGGGGCATCGGGCTTTATTCGTGCCCAGGAGACCCGCACCCTGCCTGGGATGCAGATCGGTTTGTGTGAGTCCTGGTTGGGTGAGCGTTACCCTTCTACATCACCCCCAAGGCCCGTTTTAGGACCGTCTCGGCTCCGGGCGGACAGCCGGGGGGCAGGGGGCGAATCTGCCTCCGGCCCGGGTCGGAGCTCCCTCCCCGGGGCCGTGCGTGGAGACCCGTCGCGCCCGGAGCTCCCGTGCAACCCCACGTTTTGGACTTGGGTTTTGGAGCGAGCGAGCGGGGTCGAACCCCGGGGGCCGAGCCGCCACGGAGTCCCCGAGCCCCGGGGACGAAGCCCCGGGAGCGAGGTCCCTCCGTGGAGGCGCGAGCCCCCAGGGCCCGGCCGCCCGCCCGGGGAGGAGAGCGCACGCTCCCCTACCCCTCAAAACCCACGTGGCTGGTTGCAGCAGACCCTGTGCACCGGAGGTTCCTCCAGGAGCGCGGGGCTGGGTGCTCTAAGCCCAAGTCATACAGGCAACCATGCCTCCCCGGGACTCCCCCTGCGAGCGGCGGCTGTTTGAAGGACGGTAACCCCACTGCACGGGGCTTCAAACGACCGTAGCTCGCCGAAGGCGGCTCCGATCGACGCCAAATTTTTATGGGCTGGAGAACGGGACGAGACCTTTCGAATGAGACCGCCCCCAGCCCCGTGGGCCCCCGGGGGCCCGAGATACGGGCCCCCAAAGCGCCCCGGAAGCGGAAAAACGCAAATATCTCGCCGAAAACTCGACGTGCCCGGCCGAGGCCGGGCTCATTCGAACCGTCTCGCCGAGCTGAACGCGTCCATATGCGTTTCGTCGTTTTTGGTCGAGTATTCGCGGAGATATCGGCCGAAAACCCTCGGCCGCGCTCTGAAATGGCGCCCGCCGATGACGTCACGATCCCGGGAGAAAATCGCCCGTATCTCCGCGACGCGAAGGCCCAGAGAGCTCAAATTTGGGTGGCGAGGTCCCACGGGGGCCCTCGCTCGAACCAGGGCGGCGGCGGGCCCCGGGGACGCCCCCTACCGGATCGCCGTTCGCCGGGACCCCCGACTTTGAACGGCTATAACTCGGGGACCCGGGCGAGTTGGACCTCGTGGGTGGGCTCTTTCGAAAGGCCCCGTCCGGCACTACGGTCGATTCGAGTTTGGGGAAGATTGGCCCAGGGGTTCGCGAGATATAAGCCAAAAAACGCCGCGCCTTTGACCGGGCCTAACTCCCTGACCCCGAGGCCCCCGGGGACGCGGGTGGCCTCTTTGGATAGGGCCCCTCGAGGCCTACGGAAGACCCGAGTTTGAAATTTTTTGCCCGGCCGTCTTCGAGATATCGGCGAAAAACGGAATCTTCCCGTCCGGTGGGTGGGTGTGGGTGTCTCCGGGGGGCGGGGGGACTTCCAGGACCCCGGGGGGGGGGCCACCTGGCCGTGCCCGAGGACGGTGCACCTCCCTGGGTGTGCCGTCAGAGCCTCCGGGGCCCCGGAAGTCCCCGCCCGCTGCACGTTTTCGGACTTTGAGGGATTTTCGGGCCCGGAAAAGGGCCCCGAATTCGAACGCACGTAGCTCGGGGACCCGGGGGCCCAGAGACACCGGACTCGGGTCAAGTGTGGCGTCCCGGCGGGCCCCTCGCAAAGAGCCCGCCCCCGAGCTCCGGGGCCCCCGGGTCCCGGAGAAAAGGGGCCCGACGTGTCGGGGGGGCGCCCGGGAAGGAAAGGTCCCAGGGGCCCGGGGGAGGCGGGTTCCGAGAGGGCCCGTGGGGAGCCCCCGACACCCGAAAGGGCGAGCCGCTGGGACCTCCCCTCTCCGAGATACGGGCCGTTTTCTCCGAAAGTCGCCCGCGCGTAACGGGGCCCATCTCGGGACCGGGAGGTCCCAGCGGCTCGCGGCGGCGGGTGCGGGGCCCGCTCTCGGGGACCTTGCTCCTCCCGCCGTCCCGAGCCACGGGGACCTTCCGGTCCCGAGATACGGCCACTTCCTGTCCAGCTTTGACCGGGTGTAACTCGAAAAGTAAGCCGAGTTGGGGCTCCACACTCGGGGCTATTGGGGGCCTCTGGGAGGGCCCCACACGCCGGGTGTATGGGGCCCCAACTCGGCTTGGTTCCGGAGATATGGCCCTTTAAAGTTTCAACTTTGACCGGCTGTAACTCGAAAAGTGAGCCGAGTTGGGGCTCCACACTCGGGGGTATTGGGGGCCTCTAGGAGGGCCCCCCACGCCGGGTGTATGGGGCCCCAACTCGGCTTGGTTCCGGAGATATGGCCCTTTAAAGTTTCAACTTTGACCGGCTGTAACTCGAAAAGTGAGCCGAGTTGGGGCTCCACACTCGGGGGTATTGGGGGCCTCTAGGAGGGCCCCCCACGCCGGGTGTATGGGGCCCCAACTCGGCTTGGTTCCGGAGATATGGCCCTTTAAAGTTTCAACTTTGACCGGCTGTAACTCGAAAAGTAAGCCGAGTTGGGGCTCCACACTCGGGGGTATTGGGGGCCTCTAGGAGGGCCCCCCACGCCGGGTGTATGGGGCCCCAACTCGGCTTGGTTCCGGAGATATGGCCCTTTAAAGTTTCAACTTTGACCGGCTGTAACTCGAAAAGTAAGCCGAGTTGGGGCTCCACACTCGGGGGTATTGGGGGCCTCTAGGAGGGCCCCCCACGCCGGGTGTATGGGGCCCCAACTCGGCTTGGTTCCGGAGATATGGCCCTTTAAAGTTTCAACTTTGACCGGCTGTAACTCGAAAAGTAAGCCGAGTTGGGGCTCCACACTCGGGGGTATTGGGGGCCTCTAGGAGGGCCCCCCACGCCGGGTGTATGGGGCCCCAACTCGGCTTGGTTCCGGAGATATGCCCGTTTGAAGTTGCAACTTCTACCCAGTCTAATAATCCCAAAATAATAATTAAATAAAAAAAAAAATAATAATAAAAATAAAAATAAGCCGAGTTGGGGCTCCACACTCTGGGCCTGGGGGGCACCACTAGGAGATCCCCCTGTGCCCAGAGCGTGGAGCCCCGAATCGGCTTTCCACACCACTCACACCGGTTTCTGACTACCTTAAGAGAGTCATTGTTAGTCGCGCAGTTTACCCGACTCTGGGAACCGGGGCTTTGGGCTTGGGGGAGACCCACCGCTCGCCCCCTAACACGTCGGGGGGGACCAGGGGGCACCCGCCTGGACCCCCTCAGCCCCACTTCGGAGAACCAGAACGCTGGCCAGGGACCCCCACGGCGGTTGAAGTTTGAACTTCTACCCGGTGCATCCCGAAAAATTGAAAAAATAAAATAAAATAAGATAATAATAATAATAATAATAATAATTTTAAAAAAAATAAGCCGAGTTGGGGCTCCACACTCTGGGCCTGGGGTGGACCACTAGGAGATCCCCCTGTGCCCAGAGCGTGGAGCCCCAACTCGGCTTTCCACACCACTCACACCGGTTCCTGCCTACCTTAAGAGAGTCAAAGTTACTCCCGCAGTTTACCCGACTCTGGGAACCGGGGCTTTGGGCTTGGGGGAGACCCACCGCTCGCCCCCTAACACGTCGGGGGGACCAGGGGGCACCCGCCTGGACCACCTCCTGCCCGACTCGGAGAACCAGAGCTCTGGCCAGGGGACCCCCACGGCGGTTGAAGTTTGAACTTCTACCCGGTGCATCCCGAAAAATTGAAAAAATAAAATAAAATAAGATAAAAAAAAAAAATAATAATAATAATAATAATTTTAAAAAAAAAATAAGCCGAGTTGGGGCTCCACACTCTGGGCCTGGGGTGGACCACTAGGAGATCCACCTGTGCCCAGAACATGGAGCCCCAACTCGGCTTTCCACACCACTCACACCGGTTCCTGCCTACCTTAAGAGAGTCAAAGTTACTCCCGCAGTTTACCCGACTCTGGGAACCGGGGCTTTGGGCTTGGGGGAGACCCACCGCTTGCCCCCTAACACGTCGGGGGGACCAGGGGGCACCCGCCTGGACCACCTCCTGCCCGACTCGGAGAACCAGAGCCCTGGGCAGGGACCCCCATCGCCGTACCCCCTCCTGCCCGACTCGGAGAACCAGAGCCCTGGGCAGGGACCCCCACCGCCGTACCCCCTCCTGCCCGACTCGGAGAACCAGAGCCCTGGGCAGGGACCCCCACCGCCGTACACCCTCCTGCCCGACTCGGAGAACCAGAGCCCTGGGCAGGGACCCCCACCGCCGTACACCCCTCTGCCCGACTCGGAGAACCAGAGCCCTGGGCAGGGACCCCCACCGCCGTACCCCCTCCTGCCCGACTCGGAGAACCAGAGCCCTGGGCAGGGACCCCCACCGCCGTACCCCCTCCTGCCCGACTCGGAGAACCAGAGCCCTGGGCAGGGACCCCCACCGCCGTACACCCTCCTGCCCGACTCGGAGAACCAGAGCCCTGGGCAGGGACCCCCACCGCCGTACACCCCTCTGCCCGACTCGGAGAACCAGAGCCCTGGGCAGGGACCCCCACC
>NC_142770.1:52053799-52058799 GCF_988280905.1 Pimephales promelas | reverse complement strand
TGCACTTTTCAGAAAACCAGCCTGTCTTTTCCTGGAGGTCTCGTACTTCCAGAGCTCCGACGGGGCGTAGTCTGGATTTTATATGCCCACCCAGAGTGAGTCTGAGTGGGACTCACGACGGTCTGATCGCTGGTAGGGGTCCTCTGTGTTTGCCACCACCACGCTTCCCCCTCTCATACATCCCCGAAGGCCCGTTTTAGGACCGTCTTCGCTCCAGGCGGAGCTCCAGGGGTGGCGGGCGAATCTGAATCTGGCCCAGGACGGGCCACCCTCCCTGGGCTGGCCAGGGAGGTCTGAGGGCATGGAGCTTTGGAACCACACCACGTTATTGGACTCTGTCTATTTTTTCCCCCAAACTTTGGCACCAGAGCCGGACCACCACACCATGTGCGCTGGGCTCGTGCCCAGGAAAAGATGCACCCTGCCTGGGGTGCACTTTTCAGAAAACCAGCCTGTCTTTTCCTGGAGGTCTCGTAACTTCCAGAGCTCCAGCGCGGCGTAATCTGGATTTTTACATGCCCACCCAGAGTGACTCTGAGTGGGACTCACGACGGTCTGATCGCTGGTAGGGGGTCCTCTGTGTTTGCCACCACCACGCTTCCCCTCTCTCATACATCCCCGAAGGCCCGTTTTAGGACCGTCTTCGCTCCAGGCGGAGCTCCAGGGGTGGCGGGCGAATCTGAATCTGGCCCAGGACGGGCCACCCTCCCTGGGCTGGCCAGGGAGGTCTGAGGGCATGGAGGTTTGGAGCCACCGCACATTTTTTGTACTTTGTCGTTTTTCGAGATCTGGGCTTCAGAGTCGAGCCCAGGCTCCGTTTCAAGGTGGGCATTGGGCTTCGTTCTTGCCCAGGAGACCCGCACCCTGCCTGGGATGCACTTTTCAGAGAAACCGGGCCGCCTTTTCCTGGAGGTTCTCGTGTTTTTCAGAGCTCCACCACAGCAGAGATTGAATCCTCTTCCCCAGCCAGAGTGCACCCTCTCTGGCTTGGGTGAGTGCCTTGAGTGCCCTGGAGGTCCGAACCAACAGCACGTTTATGGACTTTGTCTATTTTTCCAAATTCGACTCCAGAGTCAAGCCGGCCAAGGGGCTCTCTGAAGGCCCCTCTCTCCCTCCCTCATCCTCTACAAGAGCCCCATGGTCCGTTTTAGGACCGTCTTCGCTCCAGGCGGAGCTCCAGGGGTGGCGGGGGAAATCTGAGTCTGGCCCAGGACGGGCCACCCTCCCTGGGCTGGCCAGGGAGGTCTGAGGGCATGGAGGTTTGGAGCCACCGCACCTTTTTGTACTTTGTCGTTTTTCGAGATCTGGGCTTCAGAGTCGAGCCCAGGCTCCGTTTCAAGGTGGGCATTGGGCTTCGTTCTTGCCCAGGAGACCCGCACCCTGCCTGGGATGCACTTTTCAGAGAAACCGGGCCGTCTTTTCCCTGGAGGTTTTCGTGTTTTTCAGAGCTCCACCACAGCAGAGATTGAATCTGCTTCCCCAGCCAGAGTGCACCCTCTCTGGCTTGGGTGAGTGGTGCCTTGAGTGGCCAGGGCCAACATCACCCACGGGCATCGGGCTTTATTCGTGCCCATGAGACCCGCACCCTGCCTGGGATGCACTTTTCAGAGAAACCGGGCCGTCTTTTCCTGGAGGTTTCGCGTTTTTCCAGAGCTCCACCACAGCAGAGATTGAATCTGCTTCCCCAGCCAGAGTGCACCCTCTCTGGCTTGGGTGAGTGCCTTGAGTGGCCAGGGCCAACATCACCCACGGGGCATCGGGCTTTATTCGTGCCCAGGAGACCCGCACCCTGCCTGGGATGCACTTTTCAGAGAAATCGGGCCGTCTTTTCCTGGAGGTTTCGCGTTTTTCCAGAGCTCCACCACAGCAGAGATTGAATCTGCTTCCCCAGCCAGAGTGCACCCTCTCTGGCTTGGGTGAGTGCCTTGAGTGGCCAGGGCCAACATCACCCACGGGCATCGGGCTTTATTCGTGCCCATGAGACCCGCACCCTGCCTGGGATGCACTTTTCAGAGAAATCGGGCCGTCTTTTCCTGGAGGTTTCGCGTTTTTCCAGAGCTCCACCACAGCAGAGATTGAATCTGCTTCCCCAGCCAGAGTGCACCCTCTCTGGCTTGGGTGAGTGCCTTGAGTGGCCAGGGCCAAAATCACCCACGGGGCATCGGGCTTTATTCGTGCCCAGGAGACCCGCACCCTGCCTGGGATGCACTTTTCAGAGAAATCGGGCCGTCTTTTCCTGGAGGTTTCGCGTTTTTCCAGAGCTCCACCACAGCAGAGATTGAATCTGCTTCCCCAGCCAGAGTGCACCCTCTCTGGCTTGGGTGAGTGCCTTGAGTGGCCAGGGCCAACATCACCCACGGGGCATCGGGCTTTATTCGTGCCCAGGAGACCCGCACCCTGCCTGGGATGCAGATCGGTTTGTGTGAGTCCTGGTTGGGTGAGCGTTACCCTTCTACATCACCCCCAAGGCCCGTTTTAGGACCGTCTCGGCTCCGGGCGGACAGCCGGGGGGCAGGGGGCGAATCTGCCTCCGGCCCGGGTCGGAGCTCCCTCCCCGGGGCCGTGCGTGGAGACCCGTCGCGCCCGGAGCTCCCGTGCAACCCCACGTTTTGGACTTGGGTTTTGGAGCGAGCGAGCGGGGTCGAACCCCGGGGGCCGAGCCGCCACGGAGTCCCCGAGCCCCGGGGACGAAGCCCCGGGAGCGAGGTCCCTCCGTGGAGGCGCGAGCCCCCAGGGCCCGGCCGCCCGCCCGGGGAGGAGAGCGCACGCTCCCCTACCCCTCAAAACCCACGTGGCTGGTTGCAGCAGACCCTGTGCACCGGAGGTTCCTCCAGGAGCGCGGGGCTGGGTGCTCTAAGCCCAAGTCATACAGGCAACCATGCCTCCCCGGGACTCCCCCTGCGAGCGGCGGCTGTTTGAAGGACGGTAACCCCACTGCACGGGGCTTCAAACGACCGTAGCTCGCCGAAGGCGGCTCCGATCGACGCCAAATTTTTATGGGCTGGAGAACGGGACGAGACCTTTCGAATGAGACCGCCCCCAGCCCCGTGGGCCCCCGGGGGCCCGAGATACGGGCCCCCAAAGCGCCCCGGAAGCGGAAAAACGCAAATATCTCGCCGAAAACTCGACGTGCCCGGCCGAGGCCGGGCTCATTCGAACCGTCTCGCCGAGCTGAACGCGTCCATATGCGTTTCGTCGTTTTTGGTCGAGTATTCGCGGAGATATCGGCCGAAAACCCTCGGCCGCGCTCTGAAATGGCGCCCGCCGATGACGTCACGATCCCGGGAGAAAATCGCCCGTATCTCCGCGACGCGAAGGCCCAGAGAGCTCAAATTTGGGTGGCGAGGTCCCACGGGGGCCCTCGCTCGAACCAGGGCGGCGGCGGGCCCCGGGGACGCCCCCTACCGGATCGCCGTTCGCCGGGACCCCCGACTTTGAACGGCTATAACTCGGGGACCCGGGCGAGTTGGACCTCGTGGGTGGGCTCTTTCGAAAGGCCCCGTCCGGCACTACGGTCGATTCGAGTTTGGGGAAGATTGGCCCAGGGGTTCGCGAGATATAAGCCAAAAAACGCCGCGCCTTTGACCGGGCCTAACTCCCTGACCCCGAGGCCCCCGGGGACGCGGGTGGCCTCTTTGGATAGGGCCCCTCGAGGCCTACGGAAGACCCGAGTTTGAAATTTTTTCGCCCGGCCGTCTTCGAGATATCGGCGAAAAACGGAATCTTCCCGTCCGGTGGGTGGGTGTGGGTGTCTCCGGGGGGCGGGGGGACTTCCAGGACCCCGGGGGGGGGGCCACCTGGCCGTGCCCGAGGACGGTGCACCTCCCTGGGTGTGCCGTCAGAGCCTCCGGGGCCCCGGAAGTCCCCGCCCGCTGCACGTTTTCGGACTTTGAGGGATTTTCGGGCCCGGAAAAGGGCCCCGAATTCGAACGCACGTAGCTCGGGGACCCGGGGGCCCAGAGACACCGGACTCGGGTCAAGTGTGGCGTCCCGGCGGGCCCCTCGCAAAGAGCCCGCCCCCGAGCTCCGGGGCCCCCGGGTCCCGGAGAAAAGGGGCCCGACGTGTCGGGGGGGCGCCCGGGAAGGAAAGGTCCCAGGGGCCCGGGGGAGGCGGGTTCCGAGAGGGCCCGTGGGGAGCCCCCGACACCCGAAAGGGCGAGCCGCTGGGACCTCCCCTCTCCGAGATACGGGCCGTTTTCTCCGAAAGTCGCCCGCGCGTAACGGGGCCCATCTCGGGACCGGGAGGTCCCAGCGGCTCGCGGCGGCGGGTGCGGGGCCCGCTCTCGGGGACCTTGCTCCTCCCGCCGTCCCGAGCCACGGGGACCTTCCGGTCCCGAGATACGGCCACTTCCTGTCCAGCTTTGACCGGGTGTAACTCGAAAAGTAAGCCGAGTTGGGGCTCCACACTCGGGGCTATTGGGGGCCTCTGGGAGGGCCCCACACGCCGGGTGTATGGGGCCCCAACTCGGCTTGGTTCCGGAGATATGGCCCTTTAAAGTTTCAACTTTGACCGGCTGTAACTCGAAAAGTGAGCCGAGTTGGGGCTCCACACTCGGGGGTATTGGGGGCCTCTAGGAGGGCCCCCCACGCCGGGTGTATGGGGCCCCAACTCGGCTTGGTTCCGGAGATATGGCCCTTTAAAGTTTCAACTTTGACCGGCTGTAACTCGAAAAGTGAGCCGAGTTGGGGCTCCACACTCGGGGGTATTGGGGGCCTCTAGGAGGGCCCCCCACGCCGGGTGTATGGGGCCCCAACTCGGCTTGGTTCCGGAGATATGGCCCTTTAAAGTTTCAACTTTGACCGGCTGTAACTCGAAAAGTAAGCCGAGTTGGGGCTCCACACTCGGGGGTATTGGGGGCCTCTAGGAGGGCCCCCCACGCCGGGTGTATGGGGCCCCAACTCGGCTTGGTTCCGGAGATATGGCCCTTTAAAGTTTCAACTTTGACCGGCTGTAACTCGAAAAGTAAGCCGAGTTGGGGCTCCACACTCGGGGGTATTGG
>NC_142770.1:52040475-52048599 GCF_988280905.1 Pimephales promelas | reverse complement strand
TCGGGCAGAGGCCGGAGGCACTCGGCCCTAGGGAACCGGGGGAAGCAAAATACCCGGCCAAAACCTAAGTCGATTTTGGGTTACCAGTGGCTCGGTTCTTTCGCCGCGCGGGCTGGCTGGGACAGTAATGCCCGGGCTTAAGTGTGGGACCCCCGGGTTCGGCCGGTGGGCTGGTGAGGGTGTAGGCCAGAGCTGTGCAGGAGCTCTGGTTCTCCGAGTCGGGCAGAGGGGTGTACGGCGGTGGGGGTCCCTGCCCAGGGCTCTGGTTCTCCGAGTCGGGCAGAGGGGTGTACGGCGGTGGGGGTCCCTGCCCAGGGCTCTGGTTCTCCGAGTCGGGCAGAGGGGTGTACGGCGGTGGGGGTCCCTGCCCAGGGCTCTGGTTCTCCGAGTCGGGCAGGAGGGTGTACGGCGGTGGGGGTCCCTGCCCAGGGCTCTGGTTCTCCGAGTCGGGCAGGAGGGTGTACGGCGGTGGGGGTCCCTGCCCAGGGCTCTGGTTCTCCGAGTCGGGCAGAGGGGTGTACGGCGGTGGGGGTCCCTGCCCAGGGCTCTGGTTCTCCGAGTCGGGCAGGAGGGTGTACGGCGGTGGGGGTCCCTGCCCAGGGCTCTGGTTCTCCGAGTCGGGCAGGAGGGGGTACGGCGGTGGGGGTCCCTGCCCAGGGCTCTGGTTCTCCGAGTCGGGCAGGAGGGGGTACGGCGGTGGGGGTCCCTGCCCAGGGCTCTGGTTCTCCGAGTCGGGCAGAGGGGTGTACGGCGGTGGGGGTCCCTGCCCAGGGCTCTGGTTCTCCGAGTCGGGCAGGAGGGTGTACGGCGGTGGGGGTCCCTGCCCAGGGCTCTGGTTCTCCGAGTCGGGCAGGAGGGGGTACGGCGGTGGGGGTCCCTGCCCAGGGCTCTGGTTCTCCGAGTCGGGCAGGAGGGGGTACGGCGATGGGGGTCCCTGCCCAGGGCTCTGGTTCTCCGAGTCGGGCAGGAGGTGGTCCAGGCGGGTGCCCCCTGGTCCCCCCGACGTGTTAGGGGGCAAGCGGTGGGTCTCCCCCAAGCCCAAAGCCCCGGTTCCCAGAGTCGGGTAAACTGCGGGAGTAACTTTGACTCTCTTAAGGTAGGCAGGAACCGGTGTGAGTGGTGTGGAAAGCCGAGTTGGGGCTCCATGTTCTGGGCACAGGTGGATCTCCTAGTGGTCCACCCCAGGCCCAGAGTGTGGAGCCCCAACTCGGCTTATTTTTTTTTTAAAATTATTATTATTATTATTATTTTTTTTTTTTATCTTATTTTATTTTATTTTTTCAATTTTTCGGGATGCACCGGGTAGAAGTTCAAACTTCAACCGCCGTGGGGGTCCCCTGGCCAGAGCTCTGGTTCTCCGAGTCGGGCAGGAGGTGGTCCAGGCGGGTGCCCCCTGGTCCCCCCGACGTGTTAGGGGGCGAGCGGTGGGTCTCCCCCAAGCCCAAAGCCCCGGTTCCCAGAGTCGGGTAAACTGCGGGAGTAACTTTGACTCTCTTAAGGTAGGCAGGAACCGGTGTGAGTGGTGTGGAAAGCCGAGTTGGGGCTCCACGCTCTGGGCACAGGGGGATCTCCTAGTGGTCCACCCCAGGCCCAGAGTGTGGAGCCCCAACTCGGCTTATTTTTTTTAAAATTATTATTATTATTATTATTATTATCTTATTTTATTTTATTTTTTCAATTTTTCGGGATGCACCGGGTAGAAGTTCAAACTTCAACCGCCGTGGGGGTCCCTGGCCAGCGTTCTGGTTCTCCGAAGTGGGGCTGAGGGGGTCCAGGCGGGTGCCCCCTGGTCCCCCCCGACGTGTTAGGGGGCGAGCGGTGGGTCTCCCCCAAGCCCAAAGCCCCGGTTCCCAGAGTCGGGTAAACTGCGCGACTAACAATGACTCTCTTAAGGTAGTCAGAAACCGGTGTGAGTGGTGTGGAAAGCCGATTCGGGGCTCCACGCTCTGGGCACAGGGGGATCTCCTAGTGGTGCCCCCCAGGCCCAGAGTGTGGAGCCCCAACTCGGCTTATTTTTATTTTTATTATTATTTTTTTTTTTATTTAATTATTATTTTGGGATTATTAGACTGGGTAGAAGTTGCAACTTCAAACGGGCATATCTCCGGAACCAAGCCGAGTTGGGGCCCCATACACCCGGCGTGGGGGGCCCTCCTAGAGGCCCCCAATACCCCCGAGTGTGGAGCCCCAACTCGGCTTACTTTTCGAGTTACAGCCGGTCAAAGTTGAAACTTTAAAGGGCCATATCTCCGGAACCAAGCCGAGTTGGGGCCCCATACACCCGGCGTGGGGGGCCCTCCTAGAGGCCCCCAATACCCCCGAGTGTGGAGCCCCAACTCGGCTTACTT
Source organism: Pimephales promelas (assembly GCF_988280905.1). Taxonomy (NCBI): domain Eukaryota; kingdom Metazoa; phylum Chordata; class Actinopteri; order Cypriniformes; family Leuciscidae; genus Pimephales; species Pimephales promelas. The sequence goes on along the minus strand of NC_142770.1, from coordinate 52,046,251 downwards.
TTCGAGTTACAGCCGGTCAAAGTTGAAACTTTAAAGGGCCATATCTCCGGAACCAAGCCGAGTTGGGGCCCCATACACCCGGCGTGGGGGGCCCTCCTAGAGGCCCCCAATACCCCCGAGTGTGGAGCCCCAACTCGGCTTACTTTTCGAGTTACAGCCGGTCAAAGTTGAAACTTTAAAGGGCCATATCTCCGGAACCAAGCCGAGTTGGGGCCCCATACACCCGGCGTGGGGGGCCCTCCTAGAGGCCCCCAATACCCCCGAGTGTGGAGCCCCAACTCGGCTCACTTTTCGAGTTACAGCCGGTCAAAGTTGAAACTTTAAAGGGCCATATCTCCGGAACCAAGCCGAGTTGGGGCCCCATACACCCGGCGTGGGGGGCCCTCCTAGAGGCCCCCAATACCCCCGAGTGTGGAGCCCCAACTCGGCTCACTTTTCGAGTTACAGCCGGTCAAAGTTGAAACTTTAAAGGGCCATATCTCCGGAACCAAGCCGAGTTGGGGCCCCATACACCCGGCGTGTGGGGCCCTCCCAGAGGCCCCCAATAGCCCCGAGTGTGGAGCCCCAACTCGGCTTACTTTTCGAGTTACACCCGGTCAAAGCTGGACAGGAAGTGGCCGTATCTCGGGACCGGAAGGTCCCCGTGGCTCGGGACGGCGGGAGGAGCAAGGTCCCCGAGAGCGGGCCCCGCACCCGCCGCCGCGAGCCGCTGGGACCTCCCGGTCCCGAGATGGGCCCCGTTACGCGCGGGCGACTTTCGGAGAAAACGGCCCGTATCTCGGAGAGGGGAGGTCCCAGCGGCTCGCCCTTTCGGGTGTCGGGGGCTCCCCACGGGCCCTCTCGGAACCCGCCTCCCCCGGGCCCCTGGGACCTTTCCTTCCCGGGCGCCCCCCCGACACGTCGGGCCCCTTTTCTCCGGGACCCGGGGGCCCCGGAGCTCGGGGGCGGGCTCTTTGCGAGGGGCCCGCCGGGACGCCACACTTGACCCGAGTCCGGTGTCTCTGGGCCCCCGGGTCCCCGAGCTACGTGCGTTCGAATTCGGGGCCCTTTTCCGGGCCCGAAAATCCCTCAAAGTCCGAAAACGTGCAGCGGGCGGGGACTTCCGGGGCCCCGGAGGCTCTGACGGCACACCCAGGGAGGTGCACCGTCCTCGGGCACGGCCAGGTGGCCCCCCCCCCGGGGTCCTGGAAGTCCCCCCGCCCCCCGGAGACACCCACACCCACCCACCGGACGGGAAGATTCCGTTTTTCGCCGATATCTCGAAGACGGCCGGGCGAAAAAATTTCAAACTCGGGTCTTCCGTAGGCCTCGAGGGGCCCTATCCAAAGAGGCCACCCGCGTCCCCGGGGGCCTCGGGGTCAGGGAGTTAGGCCCGGTCAAAGGCGCGGCGTTTTTTGGCTTATATCTCGCGAACCCCTGGGCCAATCTTCCCCAAACTCGAATCGACCGTAGTGCCGGACGGGGCCTTTCGAAAGAGCCCACCCACGAGGTCCAACTCGCCCGGGTCCCCGAGTTATAGCCGTTCAAAGTCGGGGGTCCCGGCGAACGGCGATCCGGTAGGGGGCGTCCCCGGGGCCCGCCGCCGCCCTGGTTCGAGCGAGGGCCCCCGTGGGACCTCGCCACCCAAATTTGAGCTCTCTGGGCCTTCGCGTCGCGGAGATACGGGCGATTTTCTCCCGGGATCGTGACGTCATCGGCGGGCGCCATTTCAGAGCGCGGCCGAGGGTTTTCGGCCGATATCTCCGCGAATACTCGACCAAAAACGACGAAACGCATATGGACGCGTTCAGCTCGGCGAGACGGTTCGAATGAGCCCGGCCTCGGCCGGGCACGTCGAGTTTTCGGCGAGATATTTGCGTTTTTCCGCTTCCGGGGCGCTTTGGGGGCCCGTATCTCGGGCCCCCGGGGGCCCACGGGGCTGGGGGCGGTCTCATTCGAAAGGTCTCGTCCCGTTCTCCAGCCCATAAAAATTTGGCGTCGATCGGAGCCGCCTTCGGCGAGCTACGGTCGTTTGAAGCCCCGTGCAGTGGGGTTACCGTCCTTCAAACAGCCGCCGCTCGCAGGGGGAGTCCCGGGGAGGCATGGTTGCCTGTATGACTTGGGCTTAGAGCACCCAGCCCCGCGCTCCTGGAGGAACCTCCGGTGCACAGGGTCTGCTGCAACCAGCCACGTGGGTTTTGAGGGGTAGGGGAGCGTGCGCTCTCCTCCCCGGGCGGGCGGCCGGGCCCTGGGGGCTCGCGCCTCCACGGAGGGACCTCGCTCCCGGGGCTTCGTCCCCGGGGCTCGGGGACTCCGTGGCGGCTCGGCCCCCGGGGTTCGACCCCGCTCGCTCGCTCCAAAACCCAAGTCCAAAACGTGGGGTTGCACGGGAGCTCCGGGCGCGACGGGTCTCCACGCACGGCCCCGGGGAGGGAGCTCCGACCCGGGCCGGAGGCAGATTCGCCCCCTGCCCCCCGGCTGTCCGCCCGGAGCCGAGACGGTCCTAAAACGGGCCTTGGGGGTGATGTAGAAGGGTAACGCTCACCCAACCAGGACTCACACAAACCGATCTGCATCCCAGGCAGGGTGCGGGTCTCCTGGGCACGAATAAAGCCCGATGCCCCGTGGGTGATGTTGGCCCTGGCCACTCAAGGCACTCACCCAAGCCAGAGAGGGTGCACTCTGGCTGGGGAAGCAGATTCAATCTCTGCTGTGGTGGAGCTCTGGAAAAACGCGAAACCTCCAGGAAAAGACGGCCCGATTTCTCTGAAAAGTGCATCCCAGGCAGGGTGCGGGTCTCCTGGGCACGAATAAAGCCCGATGCCCCGTGGGTGATTTTGGCCCTGGCCACTCAAGGCACTCACCCAAGCCAGAGAGGGTGCACTCTGGCTGGGGAAGCAGATTCAATCTCTGCTGTGGTGGAGCTCTGGAAAAACGCGAAACCTCCAGGAAAAGACGGCCCGATTTCTCTGAAAAGTGCATCCCAGGCAGGGTGCGGGTCTCATGGGCACGAATAAAGCCCGATGCCCGTGGGTGATGTTGGCCCTGGCCACTCAAGGCACTCACCCAAGCCAGAGAGGGTGCACTCTGGCTGGGGAAGCAGATTCAATCTCTGCTGTGGTGGAGCTCTGGAAAAACGCGAAACCTCCAGGAAAAGACGGCCCGATTTCTCTGAAAAGTGCATCCCAGGCAGGGTGCGGGTCTCCTGGGCACGAATAAAGCCCGATGCCCCGTGGGTGATGTTGGCCCTGGCCACTCAAGGCACTCACCCAAGCCAGAGAGGGTGCACTCTGGCTGGGGAAGCAGATTCAATCTCTGCTGTGGTGGAGCTCTGGAAAAACGCGAAACCTCCAGGAAAAGACGGCCCGGTTTCTCTGAAAAGTGCATCCCAGGCAGGGTGCGGGTCTCATGGGCACGAATAAAGCCCGATGCCCGTGGGTGATGTTGGCCCTGGCCACTCAAGGCACCACTCACCCAAGCCAGAGAGGGTGCACTCTGGCTGGGGAAGCAGATTCAATCTCTGCTGTGGTGGAGCTCTGAAAAACACGAAAACCTCCAGGGAAAAGACGGCCCGGTTTCTCTGAAAAGTGCATCCCAGGCAGGGTGCGGGTCTCCTGGGCAAGAACGAAGCCCAATGCCCACCTTGAAACGGAGCCTGGGCTCGACTCTGAAGCCCAGATCTCGAAAAACGACAAAGTACAAAAAGGTGCGGTGGCTCCAAACCTCCATGCCCTCAGACCTCCCTGGCCAGCCCAGGGAGGGTGGCCCGTCCTGGGCCAGACTCAGATTTCCCCCGCCACCCCTGGAGCTCCGCCTGGAGCGAAGACGGTCCTAAAACGGACCATGGGGCTCTTGTAGAGGATGAGGGAGGGAGAGAGGGGCCTTCAGAGAGCCCCTTGGCCGGCTTGACTCTGGAGTCGAATTTGGAAAAATAGACAAAGTCCATAAACGTGCTGTTGGTTCGGACCTCCAGGGCACTCAAGGCACTCACCCAAGCCAGAGAGGGTGCACTCTGGCTGGGGAAGAGGATTCAATCTCTGCTGTGGTGGAGCTCTGAAAAACACGAGAACCTCCAGGAAAAGGCGGCCCGGTTTCTCTGAAAAGTGCATCCCAGGCAGGGTGCGGGTCTCCTGGGCAAGAACGAAGCCCAATGCCCACCTTGAAACGGAGCCTGGGCTCGACTCTGAAGCCCAGATCTCGAAAAACGACAAAGTACAAAAAATGTGCGGTGGCTCCAAACCTCCATGCCCTCAGACCTCCCTGGCCAGCCCAGGGAGGGTGGCCCGTCCTGGGCCAGATTCAGATTCGCCCGCCACCCCTGGAGCTCCGCCTGGAGCGAAGACGGTCCTAAAACGGGCCTTCGGGGATGTATGAGAGAGGGGAAGCGTGGTGGTGGCAAACACAGAGGACCCCCTACCAGCGATCAGACCGTCGTGAGTCCCACTCAGAGTCACTCTGGGTGGGCATGTAAAAATCCAGATTACGCCGCGCTGGAGCTCTGGAAGTTACGAGACCTCCAGGAAAAGACAGGCTGGTTTTCTGAAAAGTGCACCCCAGGCAGGGTGCATCTTTTCCTGGGCACGAGCCCAGCGCACATGGTGTGGTGGTCCGGCTCTGGTGCCAAAGTTTGGGGGAAAAAATAGACAGAGTCCAATAACGTGGTGTGGTTCCAAAGCTCCATGCCCTCAGACCTCCCTGGCCAGCCCAGGGAGGGTGGCCCGTCCTGGGCCAGATTCAGATTCGCCCGCCACCCCTGGAGCTCCGCCTGGAGCGAAGACGGTCCTAAAACGGGCCTTCGGGGATGTATGAGAGAGGGGGAAGCGTGGTGGTGGCAAACACAGAGGACCCCTACCAGCGATCAGACCGTCGTGAGTCCCACTCAGACTCACTCTGGGTGGGCATATAAAATCCAGACTACGCCCCGTCGGAGCTCTGGAAGTACGAGACCTCCAGGAAAAGACAGGCTGGTTTTCTGAAAAGTGCACCCCAGGCAGGGTGCATCTTTCCTGGGCACGAGCCCGGCGCACGTGGCGGGGTCCGGCTCTGGTGCCAAAAAAATTGAGAAAAATCGACTAAGTCCAATGGCGTGACGTGGGTTCAAAGCCCCATGGTCTCAGACCTCCCTGGCCAGCCCAGGGAGGGTGGCCCGTCCTGGGCCAGAGTCAGATTCGCCCGACACCCCCTGGAGCTCGACCTGGAGGGAAGACGGTCCTAAAACGGGCCTTCGGGGCTGTATGGAAGAGGGCAAGTGTGGTGGTGCAAAACACAGAGCACCCCCTACCATTGATCAGACCGTCGTGAGTCCCACTCAGACTCGCTCTGGGTGGGCATATAAAATCCAGACTACGCCCCCCCGTCGGAGCTCTGGAAGTACGAGACCTCCAGGAAAAGACAGGCCGGTTTTATGTAAAGTGCACCCCAGGCAGGGTGCGTCTTTCCTGGGCACGAGCCCGGCGCGCGTGGCGGGGTCCGGCTCTGGTGCCAAAAAATTTGAGTAAAATCGACTAAGTCCAATGACGTGGTGTGGTTCTAAAGCTCCATGGTCTCAGACCTCCCTGGCCAGCCCAGGGAGGGTGGCCCCGTCCTGGGCCAGAGTCAGATTCGCCCGACACCCCCTGGAGCTCGACCTGGAGGGAAGACGGTCCTAAAACGGGCCTTCGGGGCTGTATGGAAGAGGGCAAGTGTGGTGGTGCAAAACACAGAGCACCCCCTACCATTGATCAGACCGTCGTGAGTCCCACTCAGACTCGCTCTGGGTGGGCATATAAAATCCAGACTGCGCCCCCGTCGGAGCTCT
>NC_142770.1:52022975-52030475 GCF_988280905.1 Pimephales promelas | reverse complement strand
TGGTTCTCCGAGTCGGGCAGGAGGGGGTACGGCGATGGGGGTCCCTGCCCAGGGCTCTGGTTCTCCGAGTCGGGCAGGAGGTGGTCCAGGCGGGTGCCCCCTGGTCCCCCCGACGTGTTAGGGGGCAAGCGGTGGGTCTCCCCCAAGCCCAAAGCCCCGGTTCCCAGAGTCGGGTAAACTGCGGGAGTAACTTTGACTCTCTTAAGGTAGGCAGGAACCGGTGTGAGTGGTGTGGAAAGCCGAGTTGGGGCTCCATGTTCTGGGCACAGGTGGATCTCCTAGTGGTCCACCCCAGGCCCAGAGTGTGGAGCCCCAACTCGGCTTATTTTTTTTTTAAAATTATTATTATTATTATTATTTTTTTTTTTATCTTATTTTATTTTATTTTTTCAATTTTTCGGGATGCACCGGGTAGAAGTTCAAACTTCAACCGCCGTGGGGGTCCCCTGGCCAGAGCTCTGGTTCTCCGAGTCGGGCAGGAGGTGGTCCAGGCGGGTGCCCCCTGGTCCCCCCGACGTGTTAGGGGGCGAGCGGTGGGTCTCCCCCAAGCCCAAAGCCCCGGTTCCCAGAGTCGGGTAAACTGCGGGAGTAACTTTGACTCTCTTAAGGTAGGCAGGAACCGGTGTGAGTGGTGTGGAAAGCCGAGTTGGGGCTCCACGCTCTGGGCACAGGGGGATCTCCTAGTGGTCCACCCCAGGCCCAGAGTGTGGAGCCCCAACTCGGCTTATTTTTTTTAAAATTATTATTATTATTATTATTATTATCTTATTTTATTTTATTTTTTCAATTTTTCGGGATGCACCGGGTAGAAGTTCAAACTTCAACCGCCGTGGGGGTCCCTGGCCAGCGTTCTGGTTCTCCGAAGTGGGGCTGAGGGGGTCCAGGCGGGTGCCCCCTGGTCCCCCCCGACGTGTTAGGGGGCGAGCGGTGGGTCTCCCCCAAGCCCAAAGCCCCGGTTCCCAGAGTCGGGTAAACTGCGCGACTAACAATGACTCTCTTAAGGTAGTCAGAAACCGGTGTGAGTGGTGTGGAAAGCCGATTCGGGGCTCCACGCTCTGGGCACAGGGGGATCTCCTAGTGGTGCCCCCCAGGCCCAGAGTGTGGAGCCCCAACTCGGCTTATTTTTATTTTTATTATTATTTTTTTTTTTATTTAATTATTATTTTGGGATTATTAGACTGGGTAGAAGTTGCAACTTCAAACGGGCATATCTCCGGAACCAAGCCGAGTTGGGGCCCCATACACCCGGCGTGGGGGGCCCTCCTAGAGGCCCCCAATACCCCCGAGTGTGGAGCCCCAACTCGGCTTACTTTTCGAGTTACAGCCGGTCAAAGTTGAAACTTTAAAGGGCCATATCTCCGGAACCAAGCCGAGTTGGGGCCCCATACACCCGGCGTGGGGGGCCCTCCTAGAGGCCCCCAATACCCCCGAGTGTGGAGCCCCAACTCGGCTTACTTTTCGAGTTACAGCCGGTCAAAGTTGAAACTTTAAAGGGCCATATCTCCGGAACCAAGCCGAGTTGGGGCCCCATACACCCGGCGTGGGGGGCCCTCCTAGAGGCCCCCAATACCCCCGAGTGTGGAGCCCCAACTCGGCTTACTTTTCGAGTTACAGCCGGTCAAAGTTGAAACTTTAAAGGGCCATATCTCCGGAACCAAGCCGAGTTGGGGCCCCATACACCCGGCGTGGGGGGCCCTCCTAGAGGCCCCCAATACCCCCGAGTGTGGAGCCCCAACTCGGCTCACTTTTCGAGTTACAGCCGGTCAAAGTTGAAACTTTAAAGGGCCATATCTCCGGAACCAAGCCGAGTTGGGGCCCCATACACCCGGCGTGGGGGGCCCTCCTAGAGGCCCCCAATACCCCCGAGTGTGGAGCCCCAACTCGGCTCACTTTTCGAGTTACAGCCGGTCAAAGTTGAAACTTTAAAGGGCCATATCTCCGGAACCAAGCCGAGTTGGGGCCCCATACACCCGGCGTGTGGGGCCCTCCCAGAGGCCCCCAATAGCCCCGAGTGTGGAGCCCCAACTCGGCTTACTTTTCGAGTTACACCCGGTCAAAGCTGGACAGGAAGTGGCCGTATCTCGGGACCGGAAGGTCCCCGTGGCTCGGGACGGCGGGAGGAGCAAGGTCCCCGAGAGCGGGCCCCGCACCCGCCGCCGCGAGCCGCTGGGACCTCCCGGTCCCGAGATGGGCCCCGTTACGCGCGGGCGACTTTCGGAGAAAACGGCCCGTATCTCGGAGAGGGGAGGTCCCAGCGGCTCGCCCTTTCGGGTGTCGGGGGCTCCCCACGGGCCCTCTCGGAACCCGCCTCCCCCGGGCCCCTGGGACCTTTCCTTCCCGGGCGCCCCCCCGACACGTCGGGCCCCTTTTCTCCGGGACCCGGGGGCCCCGGAGCTCGGGGGCGGGCTCTTTGCGAGGGGCCCGCCGGGACGCCACACTTGACCCGAGTCCGGTGTCTCTGGGCCCCCGGGTCCCCGAGCTACGTGCGTTCGAATTCGGGGCCCTTTTCCGGGCCCGAAAATCCCTCAAAGTCCGAAAACGTGCAGCGGGCGGGGACTTCCGGGGCCCCGGAGGCTCTGACGGCACACCCAGGGAGGTGCACCGTCCTCGGGCACGGCCAGGTGGCCCCCCCCCCGGGGTCCTGGAAGTCCCCCCGCCCCCCGGAGACACCCACACCCACCCACCGGACGGGAAGATTCCGTTTTTCGCCGATATCTCGAAGACGGCCGGGCAAAAAATTTCAAACTCGGGTCTTCCGTAGGCCTCGAGGGGCCCTATCCAAAGAGGCCACCCGCGTCCCCGGGGGCCTCGGGGTCAGGGAGTTAGGCCCGGTCAAAGGCGCGGCGTTTTTTGGCTTATATCTCGCGAACCCCTGGGCCAATCTTCCCCAAACTCGAATCGACCGTAGTGCCGGACGGGGCCTTTCGAAAGAGCCCACCCACGAGGTCCAACTCGCCCGGGTCCCCGAGTTATAGCCGTTCAAAGTCGGGGGTCCCGGCGAACGGCGATCCGGTAGGGGGCGTCCCCGGGGCCCGCCGCCGCCCTGGTTCGAGCGAGGGCCCCCGTGGGACCTCGCCACCCAAATTTGAGCTCTCTGGGCCTTCGCGTCGCGGAGATACGGGCGATTTTCTCCCGGGATCGTGACGTCATCGGCGGGCGCCATTTCAGAGCGCGGCCGAGGGTTTTCGGCCGATATCTCCGCGAATACTCGACCAAAAACGACGAAACGCATATGGACGCGTTCAGCTCGGCGAGACGGTTCGAATGAGCCCGGCCTCGGCCGGGCACGTCGAGTTTTCGGCGAGATATTTGCGTTTTTCCGCTTCCGGGGCGCTTTGGGGGCCCGTATCTCGGGCCCCCGGGGGCCCACGGGGCTGGGGGCGGTCTCATTCGAAAGGTCTCGTCCCGTTCTCCAGCCCATAAAAATTTGGCGTCGATCGGAGCCGCCTTCGGCGAGCTACGGTCGTTTGAAGCCCCGTGCAGTGGGGTTACCGTCCTTCAAACAGCCGCCGCTCGCAGGGGGAGTCCCGGGGAGGCATGGTTGCCTGTATGACTTGGGCTTAGAGCACCCAGCCCCGCGCTCCTGGAGGAACCTCCGGTGCACAGGGTCTGCTGCAACCAGCCACGTGGGTTTTGAGGGGTAGGGGAGCGTGCGCTCTCCTCCCCGGGCGGGCGGCCGGGCCCTGGGGGCTCGCGCCTCCACGGAGGGACCTCGCTCCCGGGGCTTCGTCCCCGGGGCTCGGGGACTCCGTGGCGGCTCGGCCCCCGGGGTTCGACCCCGCTCGCTCGCTCCAAAACCCAAGTCCAAAACGTGGGGTTGCACGGGAGCTCCGGGCGCGACGGGTCTCCACGCACGGCCCCGGGGAGGGAGCTCCGACCCGGGCCGGAGGCAGATTCGCCCCCTGCCCCCCGGCTGTCCGCCCGGAGCCGAGACGGTCCTAAAACGGGCCTTGGGGGTGATGTAGAAGGGTAACGCTCACCCAACCAGGACTCACACAAACCGATCTGCATCCCAGGCAGGGTGCGGGTCTCCTGGGCACGAATAAAGCCCGATGCCCCGTGGGTGATGTTGGCCCTGGCCACTCAAGGCACTCACCCAAGCCAGAGAGGGTGCACTCTGGCTGGGGAAGCAGATTCAATCTCTGCTGTGGTGGAGCTCTGGAAAAACGCGAAACCTCCAGGAAAAGACGGCCCGATTTCTCTGAAAAGTGCATCCCAGGCAGGGTGCGGGTCTCCTGGGCACGAATAAAGCCCGATGCCCCGTGGGTGATTTTGGCCCTGGCCACTCAAGGCACTCACCCAAGCCAGAGAGGGTGCACTCTGGCTGGGGAAGCAGATTCAATCTCTGCTGTGGTGGAGCTCTGGAAAAACGCGAAACCTCCAGGAAAAGACGGCCCGATTTCTCTGAAAAGTGCATCCCAGGCAGGGTGCGGGTCTCATGGGCACGAATAAAGCCCGATGCCCGTGGGTGATGTTGGCCCTGGCCACTCAAGGCACTCACCCAAGCCAGAGAGGGTGCACTCTGGCTGGGGAAGCAGATTCAATCTCTGCTGTGGTGGAGCTCTGGAAAAACGCGAAACCTCCAGGAAAAGACGGCCCGATTTCTCTGAAAAGTGCATCCCAGGCAGGGTGCGGGTCTCCTGGGCACGAATAAAGCCCGATGCCCCGTGGGTGATGTTGGCCCTGGCCACTCAAGGCACTCACCCAAGCCAGAGAGGGTGCACTCTGGCTGGGGAAGCAGATTCAATCTCTGCTGTGGTGGAGCTCTGGAAAAACGCGAAACCTCCAGGAAAAGACGGCCCGGTTTCTCTGAAAAGTGCATCCCAGGCAGGGTGCGGGTCTCATGGGCACGAATAAAGCCCGATGCCCGTGGGTGATGTTGGCCCTGGCCACTCAAGGCACCACTCACCCAAGCCAGAGAGGGTGCACTCTGGCTGGGGAAGCAGATTCAATCTCTGCTGTGGTGGAGCTCTGAAAAACACGAAAACCTCCAGGGAAAAGACGGCCCGGTTTCTCTGAAAAGTGCATCCCAGGCAGGGTGCGGGTCTCCTGGGCAAGAACGAAGCCCAATGCCCACCTTGAAACGGAGCCTGGGCTCGACTCTGAAGCCCAGATCTCGAAAAACGACAAAGTACAAAAAGGTGCGGTGGCTCCAAACCTCCATGCCCTCAGACCTCCCTGGCCAGCCCAGGGAGGGTGGCCCGTCCTGGGCCAGACTCAGATTTCCCCCGCCACCCCTGGAGCTCCGCCTGGAGCGAAGACGGTCCTAAAACGGACCATGGGGCTCTTGTAGAGGATGAGGGAGGGAGAGAGGGGCCTTCAGAGAGCCCCTTGGCCGGCTTGACTCTGGAGTCGAATTTGGAAAAATAGACAAAGTCCATAAACGTGCTGTTGGTTCGGACCTCCAGGGCACTCAAGGCACTCACCCAAGCCAGAGAGGGTGCACTCTGGCTGGGGAAGAGGATTCAATCTCTGCTGTGGTGGAGCTCTGAAAAACACGAGAACCTCCAGGAAAAGGCGGCCCGGTTTCTCTGAAAAGTGCATCCCAGGCAGGGTGCGGGTCTCCTGGGCAAGAACGAAGCCCAATGCCCACCTTGAAACGGAGCCTGGGCTCGACTCTGAAGCCCAGATCTCGAAAAACGACAAAGTACAAAAAATGTGCGGTGGCTCCAAACCTCCATGCCCTCAGACCTCCCTGGCCAGCCCAGGGAGGGTGGCCCGTCCTGGGCCAGATTCAGATTCGCCCGCCACCCCTGGAGCTCCGCCTGGAGCGAAGACGGTCCTAAAACGGGCCTTCGGGGATGTATGAGAGAGGGGAAGCGTGGTGGTGGCAAACACAGAGGACCCCCTACCAGCGATCAGACCGTCGTGAGTCCCACTCAGAGTCACTCTGGGTGGGCATGTAAAAATCCAGATTACGCCGCGCTGGAGCTCTGGAAGTTACGAGACCTCCAGGAAAAGACAGGCTGGTTTTCTGAAAAGTGCACCCCAGGCAGGGTGCATCTTTTCCTGGGCACGAGCCCAGCGCACATGGTGTGGTGGTCCGGCTCTGGTGCCAAAGTTTGGGGGAAAAAATAGACAGAGTCCAATAACGTGGTGTGGTTCCAAAGCTCCATGCCCTCAGACCTCCCTGGCCAGCCCAGGGAGGGTGGCCCGTCCTGGGCCAGATTCAGATTCGCCCGCCACCCCTGGAGCTCCGCCTGGAGCGAAGACGGTCCTAAAACGGGCCTTCGGGGATGTATGAGAGAGGGGGAAGCGTGGTGGTGGCAAACACAGAGGACCCCTACCAGCGATCAGACCGTCGTGAGTCCCACTCAGACTCACTCTGGGTGGGCATATAAAATCCAGACTACGCCCCGTCGGAGCTCTGGAAGTACGAGACCTCCAGGAAAAGACAGGCTGGTTTTCTGAAAAGTGCACCCCAGGCAGGGTGCATCTTTCCTGGGCACGAGCCCGGCGCACGTGGCGGGGTCCGGCTCTGGTGCCAAAAAAATTGAGAAAAATCGACTAAGTCCAATGGCGTGACGTGGGTTCAAAGCCCCATGGTCTCAGACCTCCCTGGCCAGCCCAGGGAGGGTGGCCCGTCCTGGGCCAGAGTCAGATTCGCCCGACACCCCCTGGAGCTCGACCTGGAGGGAAGACGGTCCTAAAACGGGCCTTCGGGGCTGTATGGAAGAGGGCAAGTGTGGTGGTGCAAAACACAGAGCACCCCCTACCATTGATCAGACCGTCGTGAGTCCCACTCAGACTCGCTCTGGGTGGGCATATAAAATCCAGACTACGCCCCCCCGTCGGAGCTCTGGAAGTACGAGACCTCCAGGAAAAGACAGGCCGGTTTTATGTAAAGTGCACCCCAGGCAGGGTGCGTCTTTCCTGGGCACGAGCCCGGCGCGCGTGGCGGGGTCCGGCTCTGGTGCCAAAAAATTTGAGTAAAATCGACTAAGTCCAATGACGTGGTGTGGTTCTAAAGCTCCATGGTCTCAGACCTCCCTGGCCAGCCCAGGGAGGGTGGCCCCGTCCTGGGCCAGAGTCAGATTCGCCCGACACCCCCTGGAGCTCGACCTGGAGGGAAGACGGTCCTAAAACGGGCCTTCGGGGCTGTATGGAAGAGGGCAAGTGTGGTGGTGCAAAACACAGAGCACCCCCTACCATTGATCAGACCGTCGTGAGTCCCACTCAGACTCGCTCTGGGTGGGCATATAAAATCCAGACTGCGCCCCCGTCGGAGCTCTGGAAGTACGAGACCTCCAGGAAAAGACGGGCTGGTTTTATGGAAAAAGTGCACCCCAGGCATATGCTTGTCGAACGGTCGGTCTGGGTAAACGGCGAGTGTCCGTGCTGTTGCGTGCGAACGAGATTCCCAATGCTAACGAACCTCCCCCGGCTGGCGACCGGGGAGAGCGCCTCGTTTTCGGGCACGAGCGAATGCGTCTGCCTGGCGGAGCCCCCGTCGGTGCCGAGGTGGTCCTGAGACGGGCCTTCGGGGTTTTGTCGAGGAAG